>NC_060190.1:67846936-68124515 GCF_021184085.1 Oncorhynchus gorbuscha | reverse complement strand
GTTACGTATTGCTGAGGCTGGTAACCCAGACTACTCTGAAACGGAGATAACCCGGTAGCAGACGAAGGAAGCGACTGTGAGCGTATTCTGCCCAGGGGAGCTGTTCTGCCCAAGACGCAGGGTTTCTGAAAGAAAGGCTGCGTAGTATGCGACCAATCGTCTGATTGGCCCTCTCTGCTTGACCGTTAGACTGGGGATGAAACCCGGAAGAGAGACTGACGGACGCACCAATCAAACGACAGAACTCCCTCCAAAACTGTGACGTGAATTGCGGGCCTCTGTCTGAAACGGCGTCTAACGGGAGGCCATGAATTCTGAATACATTCTCAATAATGATTTGTGCCGTCTCCTTAGCGGAAGGAAGTTTAGCGAGGGGAATGAAATGTGCCGCCTTAGAGAACCTATCGACAACCGTAAGAATCACAGTCTTCCCCGCAGACAAAGGCAGACCGGTAATGAAGTCTAAGGCGATGTGAGACCATGGTCGAGAAGGAATGGGGAGCGGTCTGAGACGACCGGCAGGAGGAGAGTTACCCGACTTAGTCTGCGCGCAGTCCGAACAAGCAGCCACGAAACGGCGCGTGTCACGCTCCTGAGTCGGCCACCAAAAGCGCTGGCGAATAGACGCAAGAGTGCCTCGAACACCGGGATGACCAGCTAACTTGGCAGAGTGAGCCCACTGAAGAACAGCCAGACGAGTGGAAACAGGAACGAAAAGGAGGTTACTAGGACAAGCGCGCGGCGACGCAGTGTGCGTGAGTGCTTGCTTAACCTGTCTTTCAATTCCCCAGACTGTTAACCCGACAACACGCCCATAAGGAAGAATCCCCTCGGGATCAGTAGAAGCCACAGAAGAACTAAACAGACGGGATAAGGCATCAGGCTTGGTGTTCTTGCTACCCGGACGGTAAGAAATCACAAACTCGAAACGAGCGAAAAACAACGCCCAACGAGCTTGACGGGCATTAAGTCGTTTGGCAGAACGGATGTACTCAAGGTTCTTATGGTCTGTCCAAACGACAAAAGGAACAGTCGCCCCCTCCAACCACTGTCGCCATTCGCCTAGGGCTAAGCGGATGGCGAGCAGTTCACGGTTACCCACATCATAGTTGCGCTCAGATGGCGACAGGCGATGAGAAAAATAAGCGCAAGGATGAACCTTATCGTCAGACTGGAAGCGCTGGGATAGAATGGCTCCCACGCCTACCTCTGAAGCGTCAACCTCGACAATGAATTGTCTAGTGACGTCAGGAGTAACGAGGATAGGAGCGGACGTAAAACGTTCTTTTAGAAGATCAAAAGCTCCCTGGGCGGAACCGGACCACTTAAAACACGTCTTGACAGAAGTAAGAGCTGTGAGAGGGGCAGCAACTTGACCGAAATTACGAATGAAACGCCGATAGAAATTAGCGAAACCTAAAAAGCGCTGCAACTCGACACGTGACCTTGGAACGGGCCAATCACTGACAGCTTGGACCTTAGCGGAATCCATCTGAATGCCTTCAGCGGAAATAACGGAACCGAGAAAAGTAACGGAGGAGACATGAAAAGAGCACTTCTCAGCCTTTACGTAGAGACAATTCTCTAAAAGGCGCTGTAGAACACGTCGAACGTGCTGAACATGAATCTCGAGTGACGGAGAAAAAATCAGGATATCGTCAAGATAGACAAAAACAAAGATGTTCAGCATGTCTCTCAGAACATCATTAACTAATGCCTGAAAAACAGCTGGCGCATTGGCGAGACCGAACGGCAGAACCCGGTACTCAAAATGCCCTAACGGAGTGTTAAACGCCGTTTTCCACTCGTCCCCCTCTCTGATGCGCACGAGATGGTAAGCGTTACTGAAGGTCCAACTTAGTAAAGCACCTGGCTCCCTGCAGAATCTCGAAGGCTGATGACATAAGGGGAAGCGGATAACGATTCTTAACCGTTATGTCATTCAGCCCTCGATAATCCACGCAGGGGCGCAGAGTACCGTCCTTCTTCTTAACAAAAAGAACCCCGCCCCGGCCGGAGAGGAAGAAGGCACTATGGTACCGGCGTCAAGAGACACAGACAAATAATCCTCGAGAGCCTTACGTTCGGGAGCCGACAGAGAGTATAGTCTACCTCGAGGAGGAGTGGTCCCCGGAAGGAGATCAATACTACAATCATACGACCGGTGAGGAGGAAGGGAGTTGGCTCGGGACCGACTGAAGACCGTGCGCAGATCATGATATTCCTCCGGCACTCCTGTCAAATCGCCAGGTTCCTCCTGAGAAGTAGGGACAGAAGAAACGGGAGGGATGGCAGACATTAAACACTTCACATGACAAGAAACGTTCCAGGATAGGATAGAATTACTAGACCAATTAATAGAAGGATTATGACATACTAGCCAGGGATGACCCAAAACAACAGGTGTAAACGGTGAACGGAAAATCAAAAAGAAATAGTCTCACTGTGGTTACCAGATACTGTGAGGGTTAAAGGTAGTGTCTCAAATCTGATACTGGGAAGATGACTACCATCTAAGGCGAACATGGGCAGCAGGCTTTCTAACTCTCTGAAAGGAATGTCATGTTTCCGGAACCTACAGCCATTCATGAAACAACCTCAGCCCCAGAGTCTATCAAGGCACTAAGCATGTAAGACCCGAACCGGTCCAGCGTAGATGGACCACAAAAGTAGTACAGGATTTTGATGGAGAGACGGAGTAGCTGCGCCACTCAGCCCTCCGCTTACAGATGAGCTGGCTTTACTGGACATGAATTAACAAAATGTCCAGCTACTCCGCAATAGAGGCACAGGCGGTTGGTGATCCTCCGTTCCTCTCCTTAGTCGAGATGCGAATCCCTCCAGCTGCATGGGCTCAGTCTCAAAGCCAGAGGAGGGGAGATGGTTGCGATGCGGAGCAGGGAAACACCGTTGATGCGCAGCTCTCTTCCCACTGAGCCCGGTGACGAAGATCACCCGTCGTTCTATGGATGGCGAGAGCAATCAGAAGTCCACATCTGAAGGAACCTCCCGGAGAGAATCTCATCCTTAACCACTGCGTGAGTCCCTCCAGAAAACGAGTGAGCAGCGCTGGCTGTTCCACTCACCAGAGGCAGCAAGAGTGCGAAACTCAATAGAATAATCCGTTATGGACCGTTCACCTTGGCATAAGGAAGCCAGGGCCCTAGA
Organism: Oncorhynchus gorbuscha; assembly: GCF_021184085.1. Lineage (NCBI taxonomy): Eukaryota > Metazoa > Chordata > Actinopteri > Salmoniformes > Salmonidae > Oncorhynchus > Oncorhynchus gorbuscha. The sequence goes on along the minus strand of NC_060190.1, from coordinate 68,121,347 downwards.
AGCTCCCTACCAAAAACTGAACGGTCAAAAACCCGAATCATCTCCTCTTTAAAGTTCTGGAACTTGTTAGAGCAATCAGCCCTTGCCTCCCAGATAGCTGTGCCCCATTCTCGAGTCCGGCCAGTAAGGAGTGAAATGCGTAAGCAACCCGAGCTCTCTCTCTAGAGTATGTGTTGGGTTGGAGAGAGAACACAATCTCACACGTGAGGAAAGGAGCGGCACTCAGTGGGCTGCCCGGGTAGCAAGGTGGGTTATTAACCCTAGGTTCTGGAGGCTCGGCAGGCCAGGAAGTAACAGGTGGCACGAGACGTAGACTCTGGAGCTGTCCAGAGGTCGGAGCCTGAGCGGCCAGGTTCTCCACGGCATGGCGAGCAGCAGATAATTCCTGCTCGTGTCTGCCGAGCATGGCTCCTTGGATCTCGACGGCAGTGTAACGAGCGTCTGAAGTCGCTGGGTCCATTCCTTGGTCGGTTCCTTCTGTCATGCAGGTGAAAAGAGGACTCAAAAGCGACTTAACAGGAAACAGAGTTTATTCAAGTCCAAACAGAAAACGACAAATCCTGAATCCTTAACAGGAAATGTCCAAACAGGGAATAACAGAAATCCTCTAGTCTGTAGAGGGAATAACAGGAGAAGCGGCCACAGACTGCAGGTCGCTTCGGGTAGGCGCAGGCCGTAGCTGACTGAGACACCTGCTCACACGCAGCATCTGATGAAGGCAAAAACACGACAGGACAGGGCGATACACAATCACAGCACGGTGAATTCTAAACAAGGAACCGACAGGACAGGAACGGAACACAAAGGAAGAAATAGGGACTCTAATCAGGGAAAGGATCGGGAACAGGTGGGGAAGACTAAATGATGATTAGGGGAATAGGAACAGCTGGGAGCAGGAACGGAACGATAGAGAGAAGAGAGAGCGAGAGAGTGAGAGAGGGAGGGGGAGAGAGAGGGATAGAAAGAGGGAAAGAACCTAATAAGACCAGCAGAGGGAAACGAATAGAATGGGGAGCACAGGGACAAGACATGATAATAAATGACAAACATGACAGTTTTTTTCATAGTTTTTTTCACCTTTATTTAACCAGTTGAGAACAAGTTCTCATTTGCAACTGCGACCTGGCCAAGATAAAGCGTAGCAATTCGACACATACAACAACACAGAGTTACACATGGAATAAACAAAACATACAGTCAATAATACAGTAGAACAAAAGAAAACGAAAAGTCTATATACAGTGAGTGCAAATGAGGTAAGTTAAGGAAATAAATAGGCCATGGTGGCGAAGTAATTACAATATATCAAATAAACACTGGAATGGTAGATTGGCAGAAGATGAATGTGCAGGTAGAGATACTGGGTTGCAAAGGAGCAAAATAAATAAATACCAGTATGGGGATGAGGTAGGTAGATAGATGGGCTGTTTACAGATGGGCTATGTACAGGTGCAGTGATCTGTGAGCTGCTCTGACAGCTGGTGCTTAAAGCTAGTGAGGGAGATGTGAGTCTCCCCAGCTTCAGAAATTTTTGCAATTAGTTCCAGTCATGGGCAGCAGAGAACTGAAAGGAAAGACGACCAAAGGAGGAACTGGCTTTGGGGGTGACCAGTGAGATATATCTGCTGGAGCGCGCTACGAGTGGGTGCTGCTCGGGTGACCAGTGTGCTCAGATAAGGCGGGGCTTTACCTAGCAGAGACTTGTAGATAACCTGTAGCCAGTGCGATTTGGCGACGAGTATGAATTGAGGGCCCACCAACGACAGTGTACAGGTCGCAATGGTGGGTAGTGTATGAGGCTTTGGTGACAAAACGGATGGCACCGTGATAGACTGCATCCAGTTTGTTGAGTAGAGTGTTGGAGGCTATTTTATAGCTGACATCGCCGAAGTCGAGGATCGGTAGGATGGTCAGTTTTACGAGGGTATGTTTGGCAGCATGACTGAAGGATGCTTTGTTGCGATATAGGAAGCCAATTCTAGATTTAATTTTGGATTGGAGATGCTTAACTTCTTGCGTCGAGCCATCCCGGATCCGGTATCGTGACTACAGCCTCAAGCTCATTACCATAACGCAACGTTAACTATTCATGAAAATCGCAAATTAAATTAAATGAATCTATTTGCTCTCAAGCTTAGCCTTTTGTTAACAACACTGTCATCTCAGATTTTCAAAAATATGCTTCTCTACCATAGCAAACTAGCATTTAGCATTAGCATTTAGCGTTAGCATTAGCAGGCCACATTTACACAAAAACCAGCAAAAACATTCAATAAATAATTTACCTTTGAAGAAGTTCAGATGTTTTCAATGAGGAGACTCTCAGTTAGATAGCAAATGTCCAGTTTTTCCTGTAATATATTTTGTGCAGGAGAAATCGGTCCGTTTGGTGAGTCACATTTGGCTACCAAAAAAAAACGAAAATTCAGTTATCCAAACGCCAAACGTTTTTCCAAATTAACTCCATAATATCGACTGAAATATGGTAAACGTTGTTTAGAATCAATCCTCAGGGTGTTTTTCACATCTCTTCAATGATGTATCGTTCCTGGAAGTATCCTTCTCCTTCTGTATTGAAAGGTAAATTGAATGCCACTGGGAATTACGCACCAATTTCGACAAAGGCCACCGGACGTCCCCCTGGCAAATGTAGTCTCTTATGGCCAATCTTCCAATGATATGCCTACAAATACGCCACAATGCTGCAGACATCTTGGATGAACGGCAGAGCGCATAAACTCATTCCCAGCATATTCACAGCCATATAAGGAGATGTTAGTAAACACAGCGTCAAAAATCATGTTCATTTCCTGTTAGAAGTTGCATCTTGGTTTCGCCTGTCGCATTAGTTCTGGGGCACGCTCAGATAATATCTTTGCAGTTTTGGAGACGTGAGAGTTTTGTCTTTCCAAGGCTGTCAATTACATGCATAGTCGAGCATCTTTTCGTCACAAAATATTGCGCTTAAAACGAGCACGTCTTTTTATCCAATAATGACATAGCGCACCCATAGACGCAATAAGTTAATATGAGTCTGGAAGGAGAGTTTACAGTCTAACCAGACACCCAGGTATTTGTAGTTGTCCACGTATTCTAAGTCCAGAGTAGTGATGCTGGACGGGCGGGTAGGTGCGGGCAGTGATCGATTGAATAGCATGCATTTAGTTTTATTTTCGTTTAAGAGCAGTTGGAGGCCACAGAAGGAGAGTTGTATGCCATTGAAGCTCATCTGGAGGTTAGTTAACACAGTGTCCAAGGAGGGGCCAGAAGTATACAGAATGGTGTCGTCTGCGTAGAGGTGGTTCAGAGAATCACCAGCAGCGAGAGCAACATCCTTGATGTATACAGAAAAGAGAGTCGGCCCGTGAAATGAACCCTGTGGCACACCCAAAGAGACTGTCAGAGGACCGGACAACAGTCCCTACGATTTGACACACTGAACTCTATCAGAGAAGTAGTTGGTAAACCAGACGAGAAAATCATTTGAGAAACCAAGGCTGTCGAGTCTGCCAATAAGAATGTTGTGATTGACAGAGTCGAAAGCCTTGGCCAGATCGATGAATATGGCTGCACATTAATGTCTCTTATCGATGGCGGTTATGATGTTGTTTAGAACCTTGATTGCATTGGGGACAGAGAATAAAAGGAGCAGATTTCTGGGCTTGGAAGAATAGATTCAGGGCATAATGTACAGACAATGGTATGGTAAGATGTGAGTACAGTGGAGGTAAACCTAGGCGATGAGTGACGATGAGAGAGGTTTTGTCTCTGGAGGCACCAGTTAAGCCAGGTGAGGTCTCCGCATGTGTGTGGGGTTGGACAAAAGAGCTATTCAAGGCATTTTGAGCAGAACTGAGGGCTCTACAGTGAAATAAAACAATAAGAACTAGCCAAGGCAGCAGTAGACAAGGCATATTGAGTTAGTTTATATACAGTACCAGTCAAAAGTTTGGACACACCTAGTCATTCCAGGGTTTTCTTTATTTTTACTATCTTATACATTGTCAAATAATCACATTTCAAATCAAATCAAATCACATGTATTTATATAGCCCTTCGTACATCAGCTGATATCTCAAAGTACTGTACAGAAACCCAGCCTAAAACCTCAAACAGCAAGCAATGCAGGTGTAGAAGCACGGTGGCTAGGAAAAACTCCCTAGAAAGGCCAAAACCTAAGAAGAAACCTAGAGAGGAACCAGGCTATGTGGGGTGGCCAGTCCTCTTCTGGCTGTGCCGGGTGGAGATTGTAACAGAACATGGCCAAGATGTTGAAATGTTCATAAATGACCAGCATGGTCAAATAGTAATAATCACAGGCAGAACAGTTGAAACTGGAGCAGCAGGAGTCCACGGCCAGGTGGACTGGGGACAGCAAGGAGTCATCATGTCAGGTAGTCCTGAGGCATGGTCCTAGGGCTCAGGTCCTCCGAGAGAGAGAAAGAAAGAGAGAAAGAGAGAATTAGAGAGAGCATACTTAAATTCACACAGGACACCGGATAGGATATAAGAATTACTCCAGATTAATAATAGTGAAGACATCAAAACTATGAAATTACACATATGGAATCATGCAGTTTCCAAAAAATGTGAAACAAACCAAATATATTTTCTATTTGAGATTCTTCAGAGTAGCCTTTGCCTTTTTGACAGCGTTTCACACAATCTCTCAACCAGCTTCTTGAGGTGGTCACCTGGAATGCATTTCAATTAATAGGTGTGCCTTGTTAATAGTTAATTTGTGGAATTTTATTCCTTCCTCTGGTGACACCCCATCCCGTGAACGGGAGCGTTGTCATCATCTGACACTAATTAGCATAACGCAACGGACATAAATATTACTAGAAAATATTCTTATTTATGAAAATCACAAGTGAAATATATTGAAACACAGCTTAGCCTTTTGTTAATTACCCTGTCATCTCAGATTATATGCTTTACAGCTTTTTTGTTGGCGAAATAGCTCCGTTTGTTCTTCACGTTTGTCTGAGAAATCGGCTGGAAATTGCAGTCACGAAAACGGCAAAAAATATTCCAAAATAGCTACATAATATCGAATGGCTGTATTTTACGCAAGAATCTCTCTGGGAGCATCAGGTGGCCACTTGCGCAATGTAGCCGCCTACGGGTATTCTTCAACATTAATGTGTAAAACTACATCACAATACTGTAGACACCTCAGGGAATACGGAGAAAGAGTAATCTGGTTGATAGCCCATTCACTGCTCAATAGGGACACATTGGAACGCAGTGCTTTCAAAACATGAGGCACTTCCGGATTGGATATTTCTCAGGCTTTCACCTGCAACATCAGTTCTGTTATACTCACAGACAATATTTTGACAGTTTTGGAAACTTTAGAGTGATTTCTATCCTAAGCTGTCAATTATATGCATATTCTAGCATCTTGTCCTGACACAATATCCCGTTTACTACAGGAATGTTTTTTTTTCAAAAATGAAAATACTGCCCCCTAGTCACAAAAGGTTAATGCGTTTGAGCTAATCAGTTGTTTGGTGACAAGGTAGGGGTGGTATACAGAAGATATCCCTATTTGGTAAAAGACCAAGTCCATATTAGCTCAAATAAGCAAAGAGAAATGACAGTCCATCATTACATTTACATTTACAAATAAGCTCTTATCCAGAGCGACTTACAAATTGGTGAAATGACAGTCCATCATTACTTTAAGACATGAAGGTCAGTCAATACAGAAAATGTTACGAACTTTGAAAGATTCTTCAAATGCAGTCGCAAACACCATCAAGTGCTATGATGAAACTGGTCCTCATGAGGACCACCACAGGAAAGGAATATCCAGAGTTACCTTTGCTGCAGAGAATAAGTTCATTAGAGTTACCAGTTACCAGCTCAGAGAATGTTTACAAAGCTGTCATCAAGGCAAAAGGTGGTTATTTTGAAGAATCTAAAATGTAAAATATATTTTGGTTTGTTTCACACTTTTTTGGTTAGTACATGGTTTGACATATTCTTTCATAGTTTTGATGTCTTCACTATTATTCTACAAACCCTTGAATGAGTAGGTGTGTCCAAACTTTTGACTGGTACTGTATATATGTTTATATTGCTTGTTTTGCGTGTTATTTTGAAGGCTCACAGTAATTGGACACAGATAAAATTATGTCAAATGAAGTTATATCTACCATAGCTTTGATTGGACTGATCATGTTAACATCATACTTTCAAATCTTAGCTAGCAAGCAAGATGAGCAGTCATTATCATAAATCAAGTCAACAATCTACTGGCAAATAATTTTTCAATCATTGTCATATGAAGAAAAGATATAGATACAAAGTATCACTGCTCATTGTCCATTGGACATAAACAATACACAACAAGTTGGAAATCACAAAATCAATGAGTGGTTTGGAATGAATCAGTGGCTAACTTCAAGTGTTGCAAAGCAATCACTAGTCTGCTATTCAGTGGAGTGGGTGTGTGGACCAAGTCTGGGTTTAAAGGTCTATTTTCCAAGCTTTAAAGGATAAACATTCACATACAACACCATTGGCCAGAAAAGGTTGAATACATTGGCCATGCTGTCAATCCTGCGAAAACTCTGCCGCGTTCAAAACAACTGGAAACTTGGAACTGGGAAATCTCAGACTTCAGTGAGTTCAAGACAACTGGGAACTCGGAAAAGAACAAGCTCAGACTGGGATAATATGTTTTGAACGGTCATCCAACTCGGAATTCCAAGTCTTTCTAGAGCTCCGACCTGAAGATCACTGACGTCATGATTCAACCTTGATTTTTTTGTTTGTTCCCAGTAGTCTTGAAAGTACCATAAATCCAGAGAATGGCAGACTTTGATGACAAAGTTTGATGAGAAAATTTTCCCACAAGAAGGACCCTCGGGCCACATTCTTGTTCAAGTAAGCCCAGAACAAAAAGTGGAATCCAAAAATGAATTGTATGCTGCTGCATAATGATGTATTATGCCAGGGAGCTATGTATGCTGTAGCTAAGAAAGTAATACTAAGTGTATGTTGTGTAGTATGCTGTTAGTAGCCCATATGCCTCACCCTAACAATTTGGCCCCCGTCCCCATCTTAGCTTAGCCTACTGTTCTAAATTGGTGGTGCACACATAGCCTGTAGAGCTTTCATTGTCTGCTTCTTTGCCCCCTTTATTTATCCTACGGTTCTGACTTTGTGTACAGGAATAATATTGTAAGAGCGGCCCATGTTCTGAATTCTGTCACTGTACATTTCAAAAGTGCTGAATAAATAGCTATATTCACTACGTCTGTCCTAGCTCGCTCATTAATGTATTTTTCGAAATTACAGATTGCCTCTTATCTGCTCGTCATTCCCTTTTACCATAGTTTATAGGTACATCTCAATTATCCATAGAAACCACAATTGTTAAAGTAAGTCAGCCATATCAGCTATGTTTTTTTTTAAAAGGCAGTAAAAGAGACTGAATGAACTGTTTTGTTGCCTGACAAGGGTCCGCTGATAACCAGGTGTAGCGGTGGTAAGGAGTCACTCCATGGTGCGGAATAGAAAGCTCTTATGTGGGACAGCTTTATGTAGTCCTAACAGTTTGTGGGCTCCGTTTATCACCGTTATAGTGTTTTTAATGTATTGTTTAGTGTTGTGTTGGGTTGTGTAGGGGAGTGGCTTTGCTGGCATGCATAAAAAACAAAACATTTTTGAGTTTGCCCCACCAAGATTTACATGCTAAAATCACCACTGCCCCCAGCACAAGGTGCACCTTTGTAATAATCATGCTGTTCAATAAGCTTCTTGATATGCCACACCTGTCAGGTGGATGGATTATCTTGGCAATTGAGAAATGCTCACTAGTGGGGATGTAAACACATTTGTGCAACAACATTTTAGAGAAATAAGCATTTGTATTCATGGAACATTTCTGGGATCTTTTATTTCAGCTCATGAAACATGGGAACAACGCTTTAAATGTTGCGTTCATATTTTTTGTTCAGTATAAATAACATTAGTGAATTTTTTTCAGCTATTACTATTTGTAGAAAACATTGTTTTTATCTCTCTCTCTCTCTCTCTCTCTCTCTCTCTCTCTCTCTCTCTCTCTCTCTCTCTCTCTCTCTCTCTCTCTCTCTCTCTCTCTCTCTCTCTCTCTCTCTATCTACATATATATACATATATATATACAGTATATATATATGTGTGTGTATACAAACAATATGGAATGTTCACTCAGTAAGTATCAAAGACCCAAATATGACAATTCACAAATGCATGTTGCGAAACCACTAACATTTCAAAGCTACCACTTCACTGCCTGAAAGCTGTGCCTAAGTCAAACCCATGTGACATGGATGATATATGAATAATGATTGACACCATTCATATTTATATTTTCAGAGCCTATACTGTATTTATTAATCATTGCAGTGGCTATATTAGGCTGTGAAGGAAAGTGCAATCACTTGTTTAATGAGATAAGTGAAAAATGGCAGTGCTATGCAGAGTACACTCTGAACAAAGGTAAACATTCTAGAACCGAGAGGATCGCACTTGGAGTTTAATGAAAGACAACTCATGCATAGCGGAACACCCAAACCTTCTGTTGGGATGCATGCTACAGTTTCAGAATGCATCCCAACAGAAGGTTTTGCGTGCTACAGTTTCAGAATGCATCCTGACAGAAGGATGCATTCGGAAACTCTAGTGTAGAATCGCACCATGCTGTATGAGTGCTCTTCTTCTCTCTCTCTCTCTCTCTCTCTCTCTCTCTCTCTCTCTCTCTCTCTCTCTCTCTCTCTCTCTCTCTCTCTCTCTCTCTCTCTCTCTCTCTCTCTCTCTCTCTCTCCCCTTCTCTCTCTCTCAAATGTAATTGTAATACATTGTCAACTTGTATCTACTGTAGCTCTTTTCATTACATGTGTTTCTTTTGCCAACACAGATACAGTAGATGGTAGTCTGCCTTCTGTGCTTTCACATTACGCACACACACACACACACACACACACACACACACACACACACACACACACACACACACACACACACACACACACACACACACACACACACACACACACACACACACACACACACACACACACACACACACACACACACACACACACACACACACACACACACACACACATCAATATCATTAGTCCCTAACGTAACCATCTGTTCTTCTGTAAATTTCTTATGCATAAACTGCTAACCAATTCTTGGCAAAAAGCCTTCACTCTGAGCTTCACATGCATCACAGCTAATTAATGACTTACCTGGGAGAGAACATGAATTGATATTTTGTGTGAGTCTTATGGGAAATTTAAAAATGCCTAACAACCCTGACTCACACCAAGTGGAGAGTGCTACCATTGCCTTTCTGGACATTGTCATGACACCGCAGACAGTACTGCCAGTGTACATACTAATTGTCACAGGAGGAAGTAGCCGCTACGCCACCTTGTTTAATGAGGTGAGGTACAATTAAACATTAAATAACAAAAACACAAGTTCTTCACATCAGGGGTGGAGCATGAAAATTACAAGACATATTGCTATAGAAATATTTTATTTACTGCAAAGTAATGAGAAGCAGACAAGCAGTAATGTGATCAATGAATTATCAATAAATAATAGGAGCGCTCCACATATCTCAAACGTCATCACATCTCAAACATCATCACATCTCAAACGGCCTCACATATCTCAAACGTCATCACATCTCAAACGTCATCACATCTCAAACGTCCTCACATCTCAAACGTCATCACATCTCAAACATCATCACATCTCAAACGTCATCACATCTCAAACGTCATCACATCTCAAACGTCCTCACATCTCAAACGTCCTCACATCTCAAACGTCCTCACATCTCAAACGTCATCACATCTCAAACATCATCACATCTCAAAAGTCATCACATCATCACATCTCAAACGTCATCACATCTCAAACATCACATCTCAAACATCATCACATCTCAAACATCATCACATCTCAAACGTCCTCACATCTCAAATGTCCTCACATCTAAAACATCCTCACATCTCAAACATCAGATCTCAGATTTGCTGCATATACAGTGCACTCGGAACATATTCAGACCCATTCACTTTTTCCACATTTGGTTACATTATAGCATTATGCTAACATTTAAAAAACATTTTTTAACTAGGCAAGTCAGTTAATAACAAAAAACATTAATTATATAAATAAATAAAATCCTCATCAATCTACACACAATAACCCATAATGGCAAAGTGAAAACAGGATTTTAGACATTTGTGTAAATGTATTAAAAATAGAAAACAGATACCTTATTTACATAAGTATTCAGACTCTTTGCTATGAGACTCGAAATTGAGCTCAGGTGTATCCTATTTCCATTGATCATCCTTGAGATGTTTATACAACTTGATTGGAATCCACCTGTGGTAAATTCCATTGATTGGACATGATTTGGAAAGGCACACCTGTCTATAGAAAGGCCTACAGTTGACAGTGCATGTCAGAGCAAAAACCAAGCCATGAGGTCGAAGGAATTGCCTATAGAGCGCCGAGACAGGATTGTGTGGAGGCACAGATCTGGGGTAAGGGTACCAAAACATTTCTGCAGCATTGAAGGTCCCCAAAAACACAGTGGCCTCCATCATAATAAAATGGAAGAAGTTTGGAACCACCAAGACTCTTCCTAAAGCTGGCCGCCTGGCCAAACTGAGCAATCAGGGGAGAAGGGCGTTGGTCACTCCTCTGTTCCTCTGTGGAGATGAGAGAAACTTCCAGAAGGACAACCATCTCTGCAGCAATAAGGCCTTTATGGTAGAGTGGCCAGACGGAAGCCACTCCTCAGTAAAAGGCACATGACAGCCCGCTTGGAGTTTGCCAAAGGGCACCTACAGTAAAGGACTCTCAGAGCATGAAAAACAAGATTCTCTGGTTTGATGAAACTCTTCGCCTGAATGCCAAGTGTCACGTAGGGAGGAAACCTGGCACCATTCCTACGGTGAAACATGATGGTGGCAGCATCATGCTGTGGGATGTTTTTCAGAAGGCAGGGACTGGGGGACTACTCAGATTTCGAGGGAAAGATGAACGGAGCAAAGTACAGAGAGATCCTTGATGAAAACCTGCTCCAAAGCGCTCAGGACCTCAGACTGGGGGCAAAAGTTCACCTTCCAACAGGACAACAATCCGAAGCACACAACCAAGACAACGCAGGAGTGGTTTCGGGGACATCTCTGAATGTCCTTGAGTGGCCCAGCCAGAACCCGGACTTGAACCTGATCGAACATCTCTGGAGAGACCTGAAAATATCTGTGCGGCGACACTCCCCATTCAACTTGACAGAGCTTGAGAGGATCTTTAGAGAAGAATGGGAGAAACTCCCCACATAGAGGTGTGCCAAGCTTGTAGCATCCTACACAAGAAGAATTGAGGCTGTAATGGCTGCCAAAGATGCTTCAACTAAGTACTGAGTAGAGTCTGAATACTTATATACATGGAATATTTTTTTATACATTTTGCAAAGATTTATAAAAACCTATTTTTACTTTCTCATTATGGGGTATTGTGTGTAGATTGAAGGGGGGGAAACAATTGAATCAATTTTAGAATAACGCTGTAAGGTAACAAAATGTGGAAAAAGTCAAGGGGTCTGAATACTTTTACGAATGCACTGTATTTAATGGTTTGAGAGAGAAACCATAAATATTCTGTAACTCTTTGAAAACCTTATTTTGAATGTTTCTTATTGACAGCACACTTCACACTGGTTGACAAGAGATCCTCAGGGATCAAATCAAATCATATTTGATTTGTCACATGCGGCGCATACATGAAAGTCTTACTTACGAGTCCCCCAACCAACAATGCAGTTCATTAAATAAGAGTTAAGAAAATATTTATTGACTAGAGCGTTTTTTCCCCTCTGGTTGCATATTTGACATGCTGGTAGAAATGAAGTAATACCGATTTAAGTTTGCCTGCATGAAAGTCCCCGACCACTATGAGTGCCGCTTCTGGATGAGGATTTTCTTGTTTGCTGATGGCCTACAGCTCGTTGAGTGCGGTCTTAGTGCCAGCATCGATTTGTGGTGGTAAATAGACAGCTACGAAAAATATAGATGAAAACTCTCTTGGTAGATAGTGTGGTTTACAGCTTATCATGAGGTACTCTACCTCAGGCGAGCAATACCTCAAGACCGCTTTAATATTGTGCACCAGCTGTTATTGAAAAATAGACACACAACACCACCCCTCGTCTTACCAGACGTAGCTGTTCTGTCCTACAGAACGATATTGATTGTCATATAGGATACATATCTTAGGAAACCATGGGTTCGTAGAAAATGTTTTGCTCTGCATATTATTCAGCAATTGTACTGTAAGATTGATATAATGTAAAGTTCTTGACATGTCTGAACAACCTGGACTCGGGTGGACTGTAAATGTAAATCCGGGACGCTCCAATTAGTATTATATTTTACCTCCAGGGATGTGTTGTTGCCATAGTGCGGTGGAGCGGCGCTCCCTCACTTTTTTTTCAATTTGAGAATACAGAGCTTGTAAAAAATATTCCGGGAAAATGTATTCTGGTAAATTCAAAATAAAGTATATTTCATTACCATTCCATGAAAACGATAGACTGACAAAATAAATAAATATGTAGGCTATAGCAGCCTATACGTGGGTAAATGTTGGTTTCTTCCCTGTCTTCTCTCTCTCTGAAGGTGGCACAAATGATGAGTAACTGCAGACATGTGTGCAGAGCCCCGTCGGTCGGAGGCGTGACCACTTTGAGCATGCCAAACCAGACAGTACAGCCACAGACAGAAAACTCTACCAGGGGTTGCTAAAACGGATGTCCTCAAAACATTTAGTTATGGACTTGGGGCTCATGTAAGGCTACGACGCATTTGAACTCGGACTACTGTCTGAGTGCTTATCTTATAGAAACGTACCACCTCTATTGCATATACAGACAAACTGATCCACTGCATTAACCTTATCATCACACTAACGAGATCTAGGATCCAAATTCACTGCGTGTCTGCCTTGATGTCCACAAACCTCCACGGGACCCCTCTTGGGCAGTGGAACCCATATATCACAATTTAAAGGGCGCTTTAAAAATAACCCTCATCAAGATCTGTTGCCTACACTTTATAGTCCTACTCTTCACTTATTATTACAATAAGTGATGAGTTATTACAAATAGAAGATTCCCTTCTCACAGTGGTGCCAGTTTAGTCAAGTTAAATCAAAGCTGAATCAATGGCTTGCAAGATCACATTGATGAATTAGTATTTTACATATCAGAACCAAATATAAAAGTGTAGCTAGTGTAGGCTAGTGGCTAGTGTAGCAGTAGGCCTATAATACAGTATGTTACACCAAAAACACCTCAGTACATTTCTTATCTGAAGCTGAATGGTCACATTTAATTCCTCATGCCTCCAAAATGTATCGCCTGCTCCCGGTCCCCAGCATTACGCACTCCTGCCACCAACAGTACTCACACCTGCCTTTCCCCGTCACGCACATCAGCGTATTATTGGACTCACCTGGACTCAATCACCTGTTCATTACCTCCCCTATATTTGTCAGTTCCCCATTTCTGTTCGACGCTGCTGCATTGATTGTTGATTGTCGTTGTGTATCCGTGTGTTGACGGTGTTCCTGTCTTGTTTCCAATTAAATGTCATTTACAGTAACAGCGCGTGCAATTAGGCAGGATAGGCTTTGATTGAAACTAAATACAAGAAAGGCTAATATTTTGTTAACACCATCTGCTTCAATTCGCCCACGAAACAGTCATTCAAGAAGATCTAAATGCATATTTACATGAAACTGCTTGAGATCAGGTGATTGGCATGCGGACAGAGTTTGGACATTTCACTGGTAAAACGTGAAGAGTTATCATTCATGATTGACAGTGATGATAGCCTATTTTTAAACGAGGTATGCCTGACTTCGTTTTGTGGGTATTAAAAATAGAAAAACGTGTGGGCTTAGGAAGACATTGCAATTGGAGAATGCATTTTATCCATAGGCCTATTCTACAACGATATTCAATAGTCTACACCTCTCTGTACAAACTGATTGAGAAATGATAAGATCATGTAAAAAATAGCACTACACGACCGTTTACGTAATTAGCAACTTTGCAAGTACTTAATTAGGTTTTACTATGTTACGTCTAGTCTAGGAGACCAGGCTGGACTGAATGGTAATGACTATTCTAGATTTTGTCTTCGGGATCCAAATGAACCATATGGAACTGAAGGGTGAGATGTTAGACACCAACTGTGTTTCACTGTAAACACCGAATAAGGGAATGTTTTCACATCTATTCTAACCAATTATTCTGAATTATCACCAGTTATTATCCAATTATGCAGTTATTATAAAATGTTTTAAATCAAATGATTCTGAATATTAATGTAGTCAGGAGAGATGGGAGTCAGAAGGAACGGTAAGTGTTACAGTAGAGCTACTATGTTTGGGAATGTCTTTCCAACATATTACATGACCATCCTCCTGTGTGATTCCGTGGAGCCAGATGACTAGGACTTAAAGACAGCAACACCATCCAGCCAGTCAGCATATCCAGTAACCCTCTTTCACCTCCCTTATCCTCACCTCCTCTCTCTACCAACAATACAAAATTATCTAAAACACAGCCCCAGGTGGTTGCAGAAGTCACTCTACATCCATATCATGACAATACTGCTTCCTTTTTCCCAGTGGCAGTGACCTTATGGATTCCCTGTGATCTGTAGTGAAAAGACAGCCACCCCAGCGCTAACATTGACAGGACTACAAAGCCAGCCAACCATAGCTTAATCCATTCTAGCTGTAGTCACATGGTCTGGCTGAGTAGGTTATTTTAGATGTTGAACCTCCCTCGACTTCCGTATCCATGATTGTTTTATCATTCTGCCTATTAGCACACTAGGTACTGTAGTGTCCGTGGGTTTTTAGACAACTGGCATAACCACAACTGTTCTGTCATTCTGTGTTATGAAGCTAAAAACACTCTTATTTCCACTGACCTTCACCTTCTGAACATTTCAGATGGTGTTTGCAAATGTTTTGTGCGCTGTTTTCATTTGATCCTCTTGTAAATACTTCTTTGTTAAATGATTAATGTACGTACATGTGCTAACATGCTCATCGCAGGCTGTACCGTTAAGTTAAGAGCAGAGAACTTGATTACAATGTTCAAATCCTAAATTCCTTTTGGAAAGCATCCACACAAGATTAGGAGTTACAGTCGACTCAAATCACTTGGGCTTGCATTTCTCACAAATTATTACATTTAATATTGTAAAGTTTATTGTGGAGGTCTGAAATGTCTCATAGGTCATAGATTAATTGATTGCTAATTAGTCATGTTAGGGCTAGCCATCACTGTGTGGTTACATCCTTGATCACATCTATTTAAAAAGGTCTGTTCCCATAACAGTCCAGTGTTCCAGCATAAACCACACATTTATGTATAGCTATTGTGAAATCTTTCTACTAACCCTTGAGTTTTTGAATGGTTGAGTAGCACTAAATATACACACAGTCAAAACTTGATGTGCAATGACTGAATTCAAAATTGATGAACGAGATTGTTTTCTCAGCCATCTACACACGATACCTCATAATTAAAAAGTGAAAACACATTTTTCAACATTTTTGCAGATGTATTGAAAATGAAATATCTAATTTACAAAAGTACTCGCACCCCTGAGTCAAGACATTGTAGTAGAACCTTTGGCAGCAATTACAGCTGTGAGTTTTTCTGTGTAAGTCTCTAACACCATGCCCAGACTGGACGGCGCGTGGGCCATCGTGCGTAAATTGATTTTGTCCCCCGACACCAAACGAAATCACGACATGCAGGTTGAAATCTCAAAACAAACTCTGAACCAATTATATTAATTTGGGGACAGGTTGAAAAGCGTTAAACAGTTATGGCAATTTAGCTAGCTAGCTTGCAGTTGCTAGCTAATTTGTTCTTTTTAGCTAGCTTGCTGTTGCTAGCTAATTTGTCCTGGGATATAAATGTTAAGTTGTTATTTTACCTGAAATGCACAAGGTCCTCTACTCTGACAATTAATCCACACATAAAACGGTCAACCGGATCATTTCTAGTCATCTCTCCTCCTTCGAGGCTATTTCTTCTTTGGACTTTATATGGTTATTGGGATCTAACTTTCATAGTATTACCACGACCGACCGACCGACCGACCGACCGACCTCACTTCATCTTTCAATCAGCCATGTGGGTATAACCAATGAGGAGATGGCAAGTGGGTATTTACATTTACATTTAAGTCATTTAGCAGACGCTCTTATGAACCAATGAGGAGAGGCAGGACTTGCACCTTCATTTTCACAAATAGAACTGACTTCTATTTTAGCTTTTGGCAATGCAGAATATTTTGGAATATTTTTATTCTGTACAGGCTTCCTTCTTTTCACTCTGTCAATGAAGATATTATTGTGGAGTAACTACAATGTTGTTGATCCATCCTCAATTTGATCCTATCTCTGCCAGTGGTGGAAAAAGTACCCATTTGAGTAAAAGTACAAATAAAGATACCTTCATAGAAAAGTAAAAGTGAAAGTCACTCAGTAAAATACTACTTGAATTGAAGTTTTTGTTTTTATAATTGTATTTATTTTTATTTAAGGATAGCCAGGGATGTTCTTTTGATAAGTGTGAATTAGACCACTTTATTGTCCTGCTAATAATTCTAAATGTAATGAGTACTTTTGGGTGTCAGGGAAAATGTATGGAGTAAAAAGTACATCTGTAATGAACTTGTCTGTTGTTTGTAGAGAGTCAGACCGAAATGCAGCGTGTAGGTTACTCATGACTTTTAATGAAGAATAATGCGGTACATGAAATAACTGAAAATACAAAAACAACAAACGAGTGAAACTAATACAGCCTATCTGGTGACTAACACTAAGACAGGTACAATCACCCACCAAATACAACGCGCACTCAGGCTGCCTAAATACGGTTCCCAATCCGAGACAACGAGAATCAGCTGACTCCAATTAGGAATCGCCTCAGGCAGCCAAGCCTAACTAGGCACACCCCTACTAATACACACTCCCAATTAATACAAACCCCAATATGAAATACAACATATAAACCCATGTCACACCCTGGCCTACCCAAACATATAACAAAAACACAAGATACAATGACCAAGGCGTGACAGAACCTCCCCCTAAGGTGCGGACTCCGGGACGCACCTCAAGAGCATAGGGAGGGTCCGGGTGGGCGTCTGTCCATGGTGGCGGTTCTGGCTCGGGATGTGGACCCCACTCCATAAATGTCCTAGTTCCTCCCCTTCGCGTCCTAGGATAATCCACCTTCCCCGCCGACCATGGCCTAATAGTCCTCACCCTGATCCCCACATAACTGAGGGGCAGCTCGGGACCGAGGGGCGGGACCGAGGGGCAGCTCGGGACCGAGGGGCAGCTCGGGACAGAGGGGCAGCTCGGGACAGAGGGGCAGCTCGGGACAGAGGAGTAGCTCGGGACAGAGGGGCAGCCCGGGACCGAAGCAGCCCAGTACTGAGGGGAAGCCCGGTACTGAGAGGAAGCCTAGTACTGAGAGGAAGCTCAGTACTGAGAGGAAGCTCAGTACTGAGAGGAAGCTCAGTACTGAGAGGAAGCTCAGTACTGAGAGGAAGCTCAGGCAGGTAGTAGGCTCCGGTAAATCCTGGCTGGCTGGTGGACCTAGATGATTCAGGTTGTCTGGCCGATCTAGAAGATCTTGGCAGACTGGCACTTCTGGCGGATCCTGGCAGACTGGCACTTCTGGCGGATCCTGGCAGACTGGTGACGCTGGGCCGACTGGCGGCGCTGGGCAGACAGGAGACTCCGGCAGCGCAGGAGAGGAGAAAGGCTCTGGCTGAGCTGAACAGGCGGGAGACTCCAACAGTGCAGGAGAGGAGAAAAGCTCTGGCTGCGCTGAACAGGCGAGGCGCACAGGACGCGCTGGGCCGACTGGTAGCACTGGTGGCGCTGGACAGACAGGAGACTCCGGCAGCGCAGGAGAGGAGAAAGGCTCTGGCTGCGCTGAACAGGCTGGAGACTCCGATAGCACAGGAGGGGAGAAAAGCACTGGCTGTGCTGAACAGGCGATGCGCACTGGACGCGCTGGGCCGACTGGGAGCACTGGTGGCGCTGAACAGACAGGAGACTCCGGCAGCGCAAGAGAGGAGAAAGGCTCTGGCTGCGCTAAACAGGCGGGAGACTCCGATAGCGCAGGAGAAGAGAACAGCTCTGGTTGCGCTAAACAAGCGGGAGACTCTGGCAGCGCAGGAGGGGAGAAAAGCACTGGCTGCGCTGAACAGGCGAGGCGCACTGGAGGCCTGGTGCGTGGTGCTGGAACTGGTGGTACTGGCACGAGGACACGCACAGGAAGCCTGGTGCGGGGAGCTGCTACCGGAAGACTGGTGTGTAGAGGTGGCTCTGGATAGACCGGACCGTGCAGGCGCACTGGAGCTCTTGAGCACCGAGCCTGCCCAAGCTTACCTGGCTCGATGCCCACTCTAGCCCGGCCAATAGGAAAAGTTGGTATGTGCCTCACCGGGCTATGCTCCCGCACTGAAAACACCGTGCGCTCCATAGCATAACACGGTCTCTCTAGCCCAACGGTGAGCACAGGGAGTATGCACAGGTCTCCTACCTGGCATAACTATTCTCCCTTCTAGCTCCCCCCCAATAATTTTTTGGGGCTGTTTTTCCGGTTTCCTTGCCAACCGTGTTCCCTCGTATCGTCGGCTCCTATCTCCCGCTGCCTCTGCTCTCCTTAGTGCCTCCACCTGTTCCCATGGGAGGCGATCTCTTCCGGCCAATATCTCCTCCCAAGTGTAACAACCTTTACCATCCAACACGTCTTCCCATGTCCATTCTCCAAATAATTCATCCTCCCTTTGCTGCTCCAGCTGTCGCTGCCTGTTTAAACCAGCGCCTCTCCGTTTTTTTCCGGCGTGTCTTTTTCGTTGATTCGATTCGCCTGTAGCCCTCTTCGCATTGCTGTAGGGAATCCCAGGCGGGCTCCTGAACTCGCTCTGGGTCGGCCGCCCACCTGTCGATTTCTTCCCACGTAGTATACTCCTTGCTTCTGTTGTCCATAACGTCCAACTTCAGATCCTGCCAGTTCACACGCTGCTCGGTCTGTGAATGGTGGTGGGTGATTCTGTAATGAACTTCGTCTGTTGTTTGTAGAGAGTCAGACCGAAATGCAGCGTGTAGGTTACTCATGACTTTTAATGAAGAATAATGCGGTACATGAAATAACTGAAAATACAAAAACAACAAACGAGTGAAACTAATACAGCCTATCTGGTGACTAACACTAAGACAGGTACAATCACCCACCAAATACAACGCGCACTCAGGCTGCCTAAATACGGTTCCCAATCCGAGACAACGAGAATCAGCTGACTCCAATTAGGAATCGCCTCAGGCAGCCAAGCCTAACTAGGCACACCCCTACTAATACACACTCCCAATTAATACAAACCCCAATACGAAATACAACATATAAACCCATGTCACACCCTGGCCTACCCAAACATATAACAAAAACACAAGATACAATGACCAAGGCGTGACAACATCATATAAATAGTAAAGTAAAGTACAGATACCCCAAAAAACGATTTAAGTAGTACTTTTACTTAAGTACTTTTCACCACTGCACAGCCATTAAACTCTGTAACTGTTTTTAAGCCAATTTTGGCCTCATGGTGAAATCCCTGAGCTGTTTCCTTCCTCTCCGGGAATTGAGTAAGGAAGGATGCCTGTATCTTTGTAGTGCCTGGGTTTATTGGTACACCATCCAAAGTATAATTAATAACTTCACCATGATCAAATGGATAGTCAATGTCTGCTTTTTAAAATTTGAACCATCTACCAATTGGTACCCTTCTTTGTGAGGCATTAGAGAACCTTGTGGTTGAATATGTGTTTGAAATTCACCGCTTGACTGGGGGACCTTACAGATCATTTTATGTGTGGGGTACAGAGATGTGGTCATTCAAAACTTATGTTAAACACTATTATTATGTGAATTGTTAAGCACATTTTTACTCCTGAACTTATTTAGACTTGTATACTTCTTGACTCAAGACATTTCAGCTTTTAATTTATTACTAATTTGTCAAAATAAAAAAATCTGAACAAAATCTACATTTTATAAATGTTAAATGCAGGCTGTAACACAACAAAATGTGGAAAATGTCAAGGGGTGCGAATACTTTCTGAAGGCACTGTATGTAGTAGACTGCAGGTAGCTGAGTGTGTTGCTGGTAGGCTAGACTCAGTGCTTCTGGTTCCCTTGTACAGATGGAGGGGAGTGCCCCGGGTAACAGGAGAACAGGAGACAGAGCCAAGGATATGAAACACAGATGACCAGACTCCCACAGGATGGGATTCAGGGATATGTGAGATCTGCGCTACAATAGATAATTAGTTTGGAACATCTGTTAGAGGAGGTTCCCCAGTACCTCAGTTGGAAAATAATCTTAAATCACTCTATGGCTGTGAAAACCATGGTGAGCTTTTCTTATTTACTTTGATTAATTGTTTGTGCTCATCATCATGGTCCACTTGTTTACATGTACAGTAATACCATATGGTTATGATAGGGTGGCAAGCTGCCTCAAGTGTTTTACAAGTAGCTCAAGAAGTTCAATGTCATTAAAAAATATATATCTGATGAAGAATCAAACGAGAGAGAATTTTTTTAAACATTCTACAAGCCCCAATTTTCTTCCAGACCTTATCTTCCCTTAAAAGTATCTCTGGTTTCACCCCTCTAATAAAACAGCATTTTTAAAATGAACTGTGGAGGTGATATAATCTTCTACCAGAGTCGATTTTGTTTGAAATGTGGACACATGCTATCTCTGCAAATTACATCAAAAGCAAGAACAGATATCTTCTCAGATCCCTGCCAAGCTTATGTAACGAGAGCCTGGCCGTCTGTATTGGAGGGAAGACGCTGTGCACACTGTAGTGTTCAGTCAGGGAGAACCAGCATGGAGCTATAGCTTCAAGTTGCACTGCTTCCCTGTGATTTCAGTCTCCAATTGAATAGCTTCACATCAGCCTGACTGACCATGCCAGTGATGATAACAAACAAAAACAACTCGTCTATGACTGAAACAGGTGAGAGAACATTTGATGAGATATATTTTCAGTTTGTTCTAATCGTCATCAATCTTCTGCCATCTTCTAAATGATGGGCCATTGACCTCATCAAAGGGTAACTTTGGAAATTAATCTTTAATTTCCCCAGAATCGTTAACTGCCTCATTGGACCCAACCCAAATCATGCTGCGGTAACTTGTCCAAATGCACACGCATCAAAAAAATGGGGCCAAGGATGGAAAAAAGACAGAAATACATCAGAATGTCATTTCGTGCCTCTCTCCATCACTCTCTCCCTCCCCCTCTCTCCCTCCCTCTCCCTCGCTCTCTCTTTCCCTCTCCCTCTCTCTCTCTTTCCTGCTCTCCCTCCCTCTCTCTTTCCTGCTCTCTCTACCCCTCTCGCTCTCTCCCCCTCTCTCTCCCTCCCTGTCTTGCTCCCCCTCTCTTCCCCTCCCTTACTCCATCTCTCCCCCTCCCTCTCTCTTTTCCTTCCCCTCCTTCTCTCTCTCTCTCCCCCTCCTACCCTCTTTCCCTCTCTCTCCCTCTCCCTCTCTTCCTCTTGCCCCGTCCTGATAGGCATTAGCTCTTTCAAGTCTCACTCCCATTAACCTGTTCACAGGTTGCAAGGAGAGGAGTGTTACTTTCTTATTTTCTGTCCTCCTCCCCTATCTCTCTCTGATCTCTCCCACTTTCCATCTGTCTCAGTAACTATCACAAAATATAATTTCCTTTTTAAATTACAGCAGGCCCTTTGTTATGACCCCTGGGCATTGTGGTAATGCAGTGTGGGAGTGGAGAGAGTCTATGATGAGGATTCCTAACAGAAACAGACCCGCTGGCCAGCACTAATGCCAGACTGACAGACAACAGTATATTCGGACACAAGGATACGGGACCTCTACAGTAACACAATGGGAGGGAAAGGCTCCATCGAACCTGGTTGGACAGATTCATACATTCATTATGTGTCATGGAAAGGGCAAAATTGATGAGTGAGGGCCTGTATAATCAGCTGTCACCTACTTCCTCCTGAATCCATCATTAGTGTACGCAAGGAGAGGAGTTGTCCAGAGCAGGTAGAGAAAATCCTTTGAAAGGGGGAACATACAGTGTGAATAACTGACTGGATGTAGCTGCTTGAGGGCCATGTTGTGTGATACACACGATGAATAGCCTCAGTCCAGGCAAGCGTGAGGAACATGAAGAGGAGGAAGTGTCAGGTACAGGCATACAGGAATAGTTTGATATTAAAATGCCAGCCGCTATGCCTTGGCCCCGAGCACAATAATCCCATTGTGCTGCAGGTCATAGCAGAGAGAGAAGTGGAGCTGCCTCACTTCAAACTAAATTGCTTATTCTGACGAGAAGAACACAAAACAACCATCAGAATAACATCAAATTCCCACCTAAAGTGAATTAGTGGAAAACATCCAATTTAGATGATATGGGGAAGACATGATGAGATATTGAGAATGGAGAGAGAGAGGCCAAACAATTAGATCAACATGTAGGAGGAACTTTCTTCACAGGCAGACTTCTACAGTTCATCTCAAGTGTTTTCAAGATCCAATGGTTTTTCATTACACTCAGTCAGATTTCATTACGAGGTGAGAAAATCTAATTTTGTTCCATGTATCTGACAGTTTTTCAGACTAATTCATCCTGTCAAGGTGCAGCCTCAACAAACTCACCAGATGGTGTTTATGTGTGCTGGAGCTAGTGTTTCTTGTTCATGTGTCTCTTAAAGTCAAGTGCGGTAGTTATCTACTAGTTACTTAGCTACTAGTTACTTAGCTATTCATTTTTCTGTTTATAATTGAGGTCTTCTCCTTCTTAGGCCTATTTAATCAAAAGAGCTTCCTCTGTCCCTGTTCTGAAATCCAATCATATATGTTTTTGGAGATCTCCATGCGTATTGGGCTGATGCACATACAAGAAAGGTACTGCTATAATAGTGATAGTACTGCAATCATATTCAGACAGGCCTAAGAAAGTGCACAGTATTACGCTACACTCGCATTAACATCTGCTAACCATGTGTATGTGACAAATACCAGTTGATTTAATTTAGTAAGCCTAAGCCTAAGCCTAAACCTAAGCCTAAGCCTAAGCCTAAACCTAAGCCTAAACCTAAGCCTAAACTCAAACTATCCAGCTGTGCACTGGACTATGCTGTTAACAACATAGTAAACCTTATCTTCTTAAATGTAGGATCTCTTAAACATATGACACATTTGACCATTTAGACATCCTTGCAGACAAAGGACATCCATTCATAGCAAAAGCTCAGCAAATACTGCAGTGAATATGGCACAAACAAAAACTCCACTCCTCTAGTCAGATTTTTATTTTCTGTGACAAGGTTACCGGCTTGAGAACTCTTGAGTGTCTTTTCGAAATGTCAATAACATTCTTAGATTCAAGCTGTGGTTTTCAAAACACCCTGAAATTATTTCTTGCTCTCAAGCTTTCGTTGAAAGCCTTTTATGCCTTGATATGCAAAACCCAGAGGATTCATTTGTGAAAAGGCTTTCCAGTGTTAATAGAATATTAGAGCACATAAAGGTAAATCACTGAAGGATTGTTTTTTAATACGTCCGGGGTGTCATAGTGCAGAACAGGTTCATTCTCCTATCCAAGGGTAGATTCAAATCATTGTTAGTAGATTGAAAGGGCCTTTCTCTGGGACCGGTTTCATGTGTCTTCTTTCTCTTCTACCGAACGCCACAGTGGGATGCCGTCTGATTAATCTTAATGAATTATGGAAATTGCCTTTATCTCAAATAATTTAGGAATGTTTCTGTATTGTTTTATTAATGCACTTTTGAATTACTCTGTATAATCACGTAGCCCTTCTCTGAGCCCTTCAGTGTTTGTTCTCCATTGCGAGCTCTTTATAAAATCCTTGGTGGTCTCTGGCGTATTGCATGCAGGAACGAGATATTAGTCATTACTGTAATTGAATGATTTCTAACCAAACAAGAGTCAACCTGGATCACTAAACGTTACCACCCTGTATCGCTCTATTCCCCGCGGTCTGGTCTTTGAGAGCATGTCTCGCCTAAAATGTATACTTCATTAATTGTGTCCATCATCCGGAGAATCCTGTGGTGAATGTACTGTTTCAACTGACAGATAAAATATTAAATGCCCTAACTGAAGCCCCGGCCTGAAGAGAGTCTGGAAATGCTGTATTGTGTTGCATTATGATAAAGGGCTTTTTGGTTTCCATAAATACCAGTAGGTCTACTGGAAAATAGACTGTGAGTTTCTCTTCACACTGACTAAATTATCTTGATGTAGCTACTTTTAGCAACAGATGAGCTGCAATTCTTACACATACAGAAATTCACGAGTGTAAATAAAAATGAGTTACTGAAACATTGAATAGCAAAATGGCACAAAGAACTTATTTCATTTCAGGTGTCATTTTTGTGTAAGTGAATACTTGAGTTAAATGAGTGATAGCCTGTAACAGACAATTGTCTGGCCGTGAAGACGGCCGAGTACAAATAGAGATTAAGCATCTGCTCTAAAGTATAGTTATATAAACGCAACATGCAACAATTTCAAAGATTTTTGCTGAGTTACAGTTCATATAAGGAAATCAGTCAATTTAAATAAATCTATTAGACCCTAATCTATGGTTTTCACATGACTCGGCAAGGGCGCAGTGGGGAGCCATGCCCAGCTAATCAGAATGATTACTTTGTTACAAAAATACTCCCCAGCACCCCACTCCACCCCCTCAGATGATCCCGCAGGTGAAGAAGTCGGAGTGGAGGTCCTGGGCTGGCGTGGTTACACGTGGTCTGCAGTTGAGGCCGGTTGGACGTACTGCCAAATTCTCTAAAACGTCGTTGGAGGCGGCTTATGGTAGAGAAATTAACATTAAATCTCTGACAACAGCTCTGGTGGACATTCTTGCAGTCAGCATGACAATTACATACTCTCTCAACACTTGAGACATCTGTGGCATTGTGTTGTGTGATAAAACTGCATATTTATTGTCCCCACCACAAGTTGCACCTGTGTAAAAGGTGGAGGAACTATTTTAACAAAGGATAAAATGCTCACAAACAGGGATGTTAGCAAATTTGTGCACAACATTTGTGAGAAATACATTTTTTGTGCGTATGGAACATTTCTGGGATCTTTTATTTCATCTCATGAAACATGGGACCAACACTTAACATGTTGCGTTTATATTTTCTGATCAATATATTTTCCAAGTTTATATTCCCTAAGAGTTATTCCTTTCCACTAAACATTTCGTGAACTGTCATCTCTAAATGCACCATTCAACCACTCCCACACCAAGACTTACAGCTGTTACACAAGTACCTTTATGCTCCATCAAATCTGTCACTGATGTATCAGACGTTACCATCAGAGCGGCATCACAGACATACAGGAATTTCCAAACATATTGTCACCAATTTATACCCAGGGACCATATGTATGTATCTACATGTCCCAATCATCGTTATCATACCAGCAAAAGCAGAACCCCACATTATAAGGTTACATATCATAACATTACAGGGTGTGCTGGGGTTAGGAAAGCCATAGGAACAAATTCAACACAGCTCCATCTGTGTCCTCCGTATCTCTGTGCTTCCTGTGAGCAGCCTGCCTGCCTCTAACCTGTATTTGGTTTCCACAGGGAGGGGAATAGAGCTGCATGTTGATAAGAACATCAAAAATTACAATGGCCGCAGTATATATCGGTGTGGAAATGGAAGAGTGTACCATTCGCCCTTGGCCCCCCACAGATTAAGGCTGCAACACAAACAGGCAGAAGGTTCAGCAGGCAGGACTAAGCCATCTCTTCTCTATTGCAGCTAGGCCCTCTCTCTCTCTCTCTCTCTCTCTCTCTCTCTCTCTCTCTCTCTCTCTCTCTCTCTCTCTCTCTCTCTCTCTCTCTCTCTTTCTCTGTGCTCCATCCAGTTCCACCCCTGCTCGAGACTGTACGTCTTGAATTCCTGTTTATTTTCTGTAAGCTTTTAATGACATGCACTAACAACGGTTTGGGGATTTCTCGGAGGTGGCTTCCTAACAGGAAATCGCTCAGAAGGAAACAGCATCTTTGTGCAAAAGGGCTTTCATTGAACGGCTTTGGTAGAGGGCAGGGTAATGGGCTACTCACTAAATGGCAAAAAAAACGGCAGCAGTTGGTTTAAGAAACTAACCCGAATGGTCCATTTTACAGTACTTGTTTTGGTTACCTTTAAAACATGTCTTTATTTAATTTATTTGGTGTTCTAATACCACAATCAAGGTCTACTATTGTTTTTAATGTATTTTTCTTCGCTGTGTGAATTTCTTCATAAGAAGCACAAACACGCTCTTCAGAAGGCAGGGGGGTGAAGACCAGAGGAAAAACAGTGCCATGTATACAACTCTGAATTAACGCAACTTTGAATCAACACAACTCTGAATTAACGCAACTTTGAATCAACACAACTCTGAATTAACACAACTCTGAATGAACACAACTCTGAATTAACACAACCCTAAATTAATACAATTCTAAATTAATACAAATCTGAATTAATGATCAGCGCTCTTCCACTTCAATTAGTCCACTATTTGCAGGACTGGCTAATTGTAAATTAGTTCCAGTGTGGATACTGGACAATTATCGTATGCTAACATCATTACCCTTGCACAAGACAAGTCCCACAGAGGTTGTCTGGGACTGTGACATAAACAGGACTTTTTTCATGTAATCTGAGTTCATGCATATGCTAACCTCTGTGACAGTTGATGGTTTCCCAGAGAATGCAATGAAAGGGGATACCTTTAGGTTACTGGCCCAACACTCTTAACTGCTAGGCTACCTGTGGGAGAGGTGCTATATGATGTCAGTGCAGTAGGTTGCCTCCTTTTCATGCAGTTCATTGTTTCCCATTCTGACCTCTGTTTCATAATGCGTCATCAACCCCCATGACAGGACCATGTCAGAATGGCCACTTTTAGTGTTGTTGATATCCTGCCTCACAGTAACGTTAACATTCAGTACTACGCTACTGTGATATAGCACAAACAAGTGCATGGAATGGTTTTTTATATTTTTTTATTACATTTTGTGCTTGTACTGTGGGGGTTTATATGCACAATAGGGGTGTTAAAATTCTTGCCTTTTTATTTCGGCTTTACAGTATTTGATGATCTTGCGATGGTGGCCTCGGCAATGTTGTAAAATCTATTGTGTTGCAGAGACGTTTGAAACTATGATACAAAACCAAACCCTTTTTCACCCAGTGTTATCCTTTTGAAATAGGTTTATTGAGATAATACTGACACTTTTACTCAATGTTGGTCACCAGGCTTTTAAAAACAGATAGTAAAACAGTTAGTAAAACAGTTGGAGCTCAGCTTATGTCATTTTCATTGGTTTGGTGAAACCATCCTACTGGGCACACACTGGTTAAATCAACATTGTTTACACATCCAATCAATGAAATTACGTTTAACGGACATGGAATTGATGTTGAATTGAAGTCTGTGCCCAGTGGGATGTTGTCTTTTAATTCAAAACACTGAAACGTAGAGGTTAGAACTGTTTTTTTCTGCTGTGCCATCTCCTTTGATGTCTCAAGTTCTCAAAAACACTTCATATTTTTTTTCCAAATCAAAAACTTTAAAAAGAAGAGACATCTGCTTCATAAAGCTAAAAAGGAATGGAAATGCTTATGATCTAAAATCCATCTCGAACACAGACACATTGTTTTGGAGTCACTGAGCTCTCAGTGACAAAAAGAGGAAAGAGATTTGAAAATGTCACGTCACATGTTTTCGAATGAAGGTTTATCTCGCTTGCGTAATCCACAGTATGTCTTTTTAATGAATAAATACCTTGCAGGTTGGATCTCCTACTGTAGTAGTCCGTTGGAGGAAAAAACACAAACAGGAATTTGGTGGGTGATACAATAACGGCTAGGAATTGGATGTAATCAGTAGTCTGGATAGGTGGTTCTATGTTATTTCCAGGTCATGTCTCTGCTCTGCATCCGTTCAGTAGAATTTCAGGAGTTTTCCATGTTCCCTTACTGGTCTCTGGTTCCTTCCCAAAATCATTCAATACATAGTTCTCACATCCAAGAAGACCCAGTGGTTTCTGTCAAGGAAGAAATGACTGATGACACCAAGTCTTCAGGTCCAGGACAGACAGCACTATCGCGTGACCTGTAAACAGGGGAGATAGCAGGGTGTTAGTTCACATTAATGGATACCACAGATTAAACTAGATTAAACTAGGATTTGCAACTATTTATGACACAGGCAGTGTGTAAAAACCTCAGTCAGTCTGACCTGGCTGCGGGGCTACAAAACCAGAAGAAGATTTAGTGATTAATTACACAACATAGATAGAGCGTTGTTTATTCCAAAAGATCCATCTTAAAGTAATGGGCTGCATACACCAGGCTGAGTCTGAATCCCCAGCTGCTATGGCCATCACTCACCTGTCCTAGGGTGTCAGAGTCAAATACATTGTACTGTAGTATTAGGAATTAGAACTCTATTGCTATGCATTCCAATTAGACTAGTTTGGATTCCTGCTCCACCAAAATGGTTGCCATCATCAGTACATTCTGGAACTATGAAGGTCTATGACATCAGCCCCTGCTTGGTGGTACAGTACGTATGGTACAGCATATGTCATTTGAAAACATACTGCACATGATCCATTTTGACACCCTATTAAGCCAATTATTTCACTGAATATTAATCCAAAGGGCCTTCAAAAAGTAGCAGGTTGACGTTTATTGTCATGAGTCTTGCCCAAGAGGCAGAACTAAGCGGTTTCCGCTAGATGGCCCAGCTGCAAAGTCAACATTGGCTATAGGCCTATTGTAAAACAATATATTCTTGTTCTTCATTTAAGGCTAGGGTTAGCCATTAGAGTTAGCAATGTGGTTAAGGTTAGTGTTAAGGTTTAAAATCAGATTTGATGACTACCCTGAAGAGCTACCTCCAATAAATGACAACCTGTGAATATTAATCCAAAGGACCTTTACAAAGTACAGTATGACGTGCCATATTTGCTGTTAACATGGTCATACTAACAGTGCTGTTTCCCAGTACGCAAATAATTCCTCCCGCTTGCTATTTTCCACTTTCTATAAACTATAATTTCGTACTGCCAGTGGGCGAGGGGAGTTTTCCATTCCAAACGTGATTTGCATCTCTGGTGGGTAGCATCCACTCATACAGTAGGTCCGCTATAAGCCCTTGGCAGGCCACTTTTGCATCTCTGGCGTTTATCCCCCACTCAGAGGACAGTTATAAGCCCTAGGCAAGCCATCTAGACATGAGTTAATTTGAAAGACAATGGCAAGGAATTTCTCTAACCTCAAATTGGGCCTGTCACCTTCCAGCTAATCACAGACAGCCAGAGGCTGCAAGTTGTTTCTGTTGTTTCTATAAATACCTTACATTTGTTGTGATTTTAATATGATTCGATTTTTTTGCCAATTTAAAAACACAATACAACCACATGTGGCCAAACTGCATCTAAAATCATAGAAGATGACTCAAAGTGATACACCTAATCATTTACAGTTCAAGTAGATTCATGATATCATGATCATGACCAAAAATAGCCTCCATTTTTGCCATTGATTTAATATACTATTCTGTATTTGAAGCAATACAAACGGTTCCTCTTTAAACCTTCTCACACACTTGAAGAAAAGTGTTGATCACTACGTACAATATTGGTTGTGGCACATCTTAAACACCACAGAAGAAGCCGAAAAGCCTTCACCAGAAAGTTATCCTTGTTACCTCCTTTGCTTCATTAAGTTTTCAGACCTGTCTTGATGCCTTGATAGTAGCCATTAGCTAGCTTTCATAAAATAAAAAAAACACTGGAATTAAAGATCGGTTGAATTGTTTGTATTTATCACCACCGAATGTTTTGTGTGAGGAAAACGGCAAGTGAATGGCAGGAGAACGGCTGCCGCTTTACAAAGCGGCATATCGGGGGTGAATGAAGAAGATGGGCAAAAAAGCCGTCTCACGTCGCTCGAACACTCTGGAGGGACGCCGGCCTCCCGCGTGCTCAATGCTAACTGGGTAGTTTTCCTCTCTTTACTGTTAACATGGTCATAGTAACAGTTCTGTTAGTTGTCCTCTCTTTGCTGTTAACAAGGTCATAGTAACAGTCCCCGTACAACATGCTGACATATTTAGTGTGAAGAAGTATAAGTGGGTCTCGTTATCACACACATTCATAGGTGTTCCTATTTGTGTATTGGCACATATTAGTGTCATTCAATTAGTGAGTGGCGGAGGCTCCATGGTCTTGGCCTGAAAAGCAGCACGGAGCGTAGGGCTCGGGGTCAGGCGACAGGATGTGTCAGTACTCCAGTGCACACTGTTCCAAGATATGCCTTAATCCAAATCAAATCAAATGTTATTGGTCACATGCACGTGTTTAGCAGATGTTATTACGGGTGTAGCGAAATGCTTGTGTTTCTAGCTCCAACCGTGTTGCAATGTCTAACAAGTAATAACTAACAATTTCACAACGCATACCTAATACACACACATCTAAGTAATGGAATGGTATTAAGAATATGTAAATATATGGACGAGCAATGTCAGAGCGGCACAGACTGAGAGTCTGATGAGTCTCACTTTCTAACAGACATCACACACCAACATCTAACATCTAAAAATACATTAGGCTGTAGTTTTCTGTTCACGGGTGCTGGAAAAGGGGAACATAAGTCAGTGAGACTCATCAGGAAGCTGGGATAAAAGACCACATTTGACTGGTCAGGCTCAAACTAAGCCCTGATTCAAAGCTTCATGGACAAACAAACAAAAAACAAACACAAACAAACAAACAATTGCCTACAACATGATGTTGTTATTTCAATGTTGTTCTTTGCTTGTCACCAATAGGGATTGAATGACACAGTAGGTTTGACATAGTATCTGCACTAGCATTAAAGGCTCAACCATGTAACATCATGTGTGGCAATGAGTAATTTATTTTATTTTACCTTTATTTAACCAGGCAAGTCAGTTAAGAACACATTCTTATTTTCAATGACGGCCTGGGAACAGTGGGTTAACTGCTTGTTCAGGGGCAGAACGACAGATTTGTACCTTGTCAGCTCGGGGGTTTGAACTCGCAACCTTCCGATTACTAGTCCAACACTCTAACCACTAGGCTACGCTGCCGCCCCAATGGATGTACAATACAGAAAATCAACATGGGTCCCAAGCACCCTTCTTCATTATCTTAGTCCAAACTAGGGATGTGAACAGTTTAAACATTACAATATTTAAACGAGGTTGGTATGCTTAACGTTAAGAAAAATCCCTAAACGAGAAAACAATTAAATTCACAGTGCTGTTATCACAAAACATTATTTTCCATGTTATAGCCTAACCAGACGACTATATGGCTATAAAGGCCTGGGGAAAGTTGTGTAATTTAAATTGAACCAGAGAGGAGGAGGAAAACTTTAGGCTACTTTGGTGAATATGTGAGGCATGCAAGACAAGACATTACAAGATGCAGATTAGATTAGCAAGATATATCCACATGGTTCTGCCTGCCCCTCCTCTCTCTCCCTCCAGCTGGCCTGCCTGCCTGCTCTTTCTCTTAGTTAATGACACAGGTGTGTATTCAGTATTTGGTCGGATGCATGCAGAATATCCTAGTTTATACAATTCATGGGACTGATGTCTCCGTAGTACAGAAGTATCTTCGGGCCAGTCTTGCGAGCACAGAGTAGGCTCCTCTTTGTTTCTGAGTGGGTGAGGATGTTTTTCACTCATAATATGAAATTACAGTAGGCTACCGGTATAGCCTGTATCGATTACCCTATAATATAATGGTAGGTGTCCCTTTGAAAGTGCCTCGGCTACTGCGTGTATGCTTGGCTGTTAAAGGCTCTGCATGATCAATCTGAAATCTGCAGTGGCTGTACATAGCCTTTACTGTGATGCGGCCTCCGCAGAAGTCAGAGCAGAGCAGAGCTGTTGTGTCGAAAGTTGTCAAGGAAGTGAGTTTGTGTTTATACAGGACCTCTTGTCCCAACCTACCGTCAACCAATCAAGTCAATGCAGAGCTATACAGAGCCCTCCACATTGTTAAAACATTTGGGAGAAGCACAGCTATGCAGTATGGAGCTCGATTGTGGCCTCCGCAAGCTCTGTGATTGTGTCAAACCCTCCGTGATTGTGTCAAACCCTCCGAGATTGTGTCAAACCCTCCGTAAGGACCCTCCTGATCGCATTTCCAGAGCAAGCATCCCAGCTAGCAATGAGAAATCAGCCCAGAAGCGGCCCGCTTCCCGGGGGACGGAACTGATTGTATCGGCCCGGAATCGGGTGTCGGAATTTTATGATTTTTATTATAATTTTGAAAGAAAAACATTTTAAAAATGGCAGTTTAAACGTTAAGAAATGTTCTCCATTTGTTACATCCTTAGTCCAAATACAGTAAGCCCTTTGTAGGCATGTTATTTTGCAATCTTACCCAGCTTCTCATCACAGACATCCAACTAATTCTCTCTTACATCACAAAACGTGTCCTGTGAAATTGCTCTGTGACGCTTGTTATGTGTGATGTGTGTTGATTGATATGATGTGAAAGCAGATATAAGGGCATGACTGGTGACATTACCGGAAGGATTCTAACCTCTGGTCTGGTCTTGCCTGGCCAGTGTGAGGCTCTGTGTCTGCTCTTTGACACGGGGAGAATGGAGAGCTGCTAAGGTCGTTCGAGAGATGCCCAGGGGGCTTTGTGGAGGTGATTTGTTATTGTGAATCTGTTGTGATGTGAAGTGACACCGTCATTTGTTATCAGCCATAAATAGGACTTGGTTCAATATGGAGAGATGGTGAGCCACTGATAGTCTATTGATAGTTTGTTGATTTATAGGGGGACTCTATTTATTACAAAATAATGTATTACCAATTTAACATCGTAAAAACACACATTAGCACATATAGAAAACAAATCATTGAATGAATGCTACTACCCACACACACTTCTTATTCTGAAAACGAGGTACGTATCTAT
The DNA here is from genome assembly GCF_021184085.1 of Oncorhynchus gorbuscha. Lineage (NCBI taxonomy): Eukaryota > Metazoa > Chordata > Actinopteri > Salmoniformes > Salmonidae > Oncorhynchus > Oncorhynchus gorbuscha. The sequence continues at coordinate 68,088,139 of NC_060190.1, read as the reverse complement.
CTTTTTAGGAGCATGTAGATTTTTACAGAACCCCCAAAAAGTTTTATTAGACCACTGAACAAAAACCTACTGCTTAAAAACAAACTTCTCATTTAGAAAAGAGCCTATGTGGCATCAATATGATGCTACAAAGAGTAAATATGATCATTTTTGTAATAAAGTCAACAATATTTTTGGGTGAGACTTGTGAGACTTGTGTTCTTGAAAGTCAATTAAGGTTTGTTTCAATCCTGCCCACATCTGGCAGCACACAAGTAATTACCAATTCGAAATGAAGCTGCACGCGACCCAGTCGTAATGCCTGTGGTAAATTGGGTTGACTTTGGATATCCCTATGGGGCTAGTTATGGACCATCTGTAAATTACACAATGTACAGGAGACTAAATCAAACAAACTGAAATAAAACCTACTTCCCCAAATCAAACAAACTGAGCTTCTGTCTAGCTCTACTGTAATGTAGCAGTCACCTGCACACCAGGCTGCCTGCCTGCATCTCTGCCTGCCTGCCTCTCTGCCTGTCTCTGTCTGTCTGTCTGCCCGCCCGCCCGCGCGCCCGCCGCCCGCCCGCCCGCCCGCCCGTCCGTCCGTCCGTCCGTCCGTCTGTCTGTCCGTCCGTCTGTCTGTGTGAGAGAGAGAGGGGGTATACATTATTAACCTGGCTAAAATAAAATAAAAAGTCTGCCTCACCCAGGCCCTCCACACAATGAATAATGGAGAAGGCAGCTCAAGTACAGGCGTTTGGTGAGTCAAACACCAGGCCGTGATAGATGGCTCTGGGCCCACTGTGTCACACACCCCCTTCCTCCCTCACCCCCAACCCCACCCCAAACACAGACACACATAACCTCTGGAATCACCCTGAACATCCACCTCCACGGCTCAGTTTTTCTTCAGAGGCTGTTTGTTTGTTTCTTTGTTGTTTTTTGCCTGTTTTATTTCCTTGCTGACGTTTGAAGTTACATCCAAGAATACTCAGATTTTTTCAAAAGCAGGCCCCGACCCAAGCCTGTTCTCTTATCCCATTGCCAAATGCAAGTGGGTCAGATGGAAGCGCAAGAGTTCCCTGTATACCAATAGGCAGGCAGGCAGGCAGGCAGTCTGGCAGGCTGGCAGGCAGGCTGGCAGGAAGGCTGGCAGAGATGTTTAAAGGCCCAATGCAGCCGTTTTTATGTACATTTCTAATAATTTCTGGGTAAAAAATTGGTGCCTTACTAAAAAATTGGTGCCTTACTTGCAAGGCCTGCAGCCTTGCAAGTGTTAACACGTTTAAATGTTTTCCTCACGTCTGCTGCAGTGAAGGAGAGTCTGCAGGTTCTGGTTGCAGGCTGTGTCAGTGGCACTGTATTGTCCTCAAAGCGGGCAGAAAAGTTACTTAGTTTGCCTGGGAGCAAGACATCCTGGTCCGTGACGGGGCTGGTTTTCTTTTTGTAATCCGTGATTGACTGTAGACCCTGCCACATACCTCTTGTGTCTGAGCCGTTGAATTCTGACTCTACTTTGTCGCTATACTGACGCTTAGCTTGTTGTATTGCCTTTCGAATGGAATAGCTACACTGTTTGTATTCGGTCATGTTTCCGGTCACCTTTCCCTGCTTAAAAGCAGTGGTTCGCGCTTTCAGTTTCACGCGAATGCTGCCATCAATCCACGGTTTCTGGTTTGGGAAAGTTTTAATCGTTGCTATGGGAACGACATCATCAATGCACTTTCTAATGAACTCGCTCACCGAATCAGCGTATTCGTCAATGTTGTTGTTGGACGCAATGCGGAACATATCCCAGTCTACGTGACCAAAGCAGTCTTGGAGCGTGGAATCAGATTGGTCGGACCAGCGTTGAACCTGAGCGCGGGAGCTTCTTGTTTCTGTTTGTAGGCAGGGAGCAACAAAATGGAGTCATGGTCAGCTTTTCAGAAAGGAGGGCGGGAGAGGGCTTTATATGCGTCGCAGAAGTTAGAATAGCAATGATCCAAGGATTTACCAGCCCAGGTTGCGGAATCGATATGCTCATACAATTTAGTGAGTCTTGTTTTCAGATTAGCCTTGTTAAAAACCCCAGCTATAATGAATGCAGCATCAGGATATGTGGTTTCCAGTTTGCAAAGAGTCAAATAAAGTTTGTTCAGGGCAATCGGTGTGTCTGCTTGGGGGGGAATATATACGGCTGTGATTATAATCGAAGATAATTCCCTTGGTAGATAATGCGGACGACATTTGATTGTGAGGAATTCTAAGTCAGGTGAACAGAAGGACTTGAGTTCCTGTATGTTGTTGTGGTCACACCACGTCTCGTTAATCATAAGGCATATGCCCCCGCCCCTCTTCTTACCAGAAAGATGTTTGTTTCTGTTGGCACGATACGTGAAGAAACCAGCTGGCTGCACCGATTCCTTTAGCTTATCTCGAGTGAGCCATGTTTCCGTGAAGCAAAGAACATTACAGTCTCTGATGTCCCTCTGGAATGCTACCCTTGCTCGGATTTCATCGACCTTGTTGTCAAGAGACTGGACATTGGCGAGTAGTATGCTAGGGAGTGGTGCGCAATGTGCCCCTCTCCGGAGCCTGACCAGAAGACCGCTACGTTTCCCTCTTTTACAACGTCTTTGTTTTGGGTCGCAGGCTGGGATCCATTCCGTTGTCCTGGGTGGAAGGCCCGAACACAGGATCCGCTTCGGGAAAGTCATATTCCTGGTTGTACTGATGATGAGTTGACGTTGCTCTTATATTCAGTAGTTCTTCCCGACTGTATGTAATGAAACCTAAGATTACCTGGGATACCAATGTAAGAAATAACACGTAAAAAAAAAATGCATAGTTTCCTAGGAACGCGAAGCGAGGCGGCCATCTCCTAATTCAGTGATATTTATTCCCATAGTAATTCGTTATGGATCCAATAACTAAATAAAATTTGGCATTTTGAAAGATTATTTTAATAATGATTTTATAATTATTTTATTAACGAAAGCAAAAAGATGCCATTGTTGGTTACATTGTTTTAGATTTAACATGCAGACTGGCACTAAAAACAGTGGGAACGATTCCCTAGTCAGCGCCATTATTAGTGCAATGCCCCTTAAAGTGTTACTATGTGCTACCCAGTGTGGTGGGGTGGGGATCCACCATTCGGGAGCCATGACCAATATGAGCAAAATACACTACCGTTCAAAAGTTTGGGGTCACTTAGAAATGTCCTTGTTTTTTAAAGAAAGCTCATTTTTTTGTCCATTAAAATAACATCAAATTGATCAGAAATACAGTGTAGACATTGCTAATGTTCTAAATGACTATTGTAGCTGGAATGGAATTCTAATTCTATTCTAATGGAATATCTACATAGGCGTACAGAGGCCCATTATCAGCAACCATCACTCCTGTGTTCCAATGGCACGTTGTGTTAGCTAATCCAAGTTTATAATTTTAAAAGGCTAATTGATCATTAGAAAATCCTTTTGCAATTATGTTAGCACAGCTGAAACTGTTGTTCTGGTTAAAGAAGAAATAAAACTGGCCTTCATTAGACTAGTTGAGTATCTGGAGCATCAGCATTTGTGGGTTTGATTACAGGCTCAACATGGCCAGAAACGAAAAACGTTCTATCGTCTATTCTCGTTCTGAGAAATTAAGGCTATTCCATGCAAGAAATTGCCAAGAAACGGAAGATCTCGTACAAAACTGTGTACTACTCCCTTCACAGAACAGCACAAACTGGCCCTAACCAGAATAGAAAGAGGAGTGGGAGGCCCCAGTGCACAACTGAGCAAGAGGACAGGTATGTCAGTTTGAGAAACGGATGCTTCACAAGTCCTCAACTGTCAGCTTCATTAACCCTTCAGTTGTCTTAAGGGTCAAAAATGACCCACCACTATGTTTAACAGAAGAGAAATCCCCTCTAAATTATATATTTTCAACTTGAAATTGTATGACTTTTCCTAGAGTGACCCAAACATTTGAAAAAGTGAAACATTTGTTCACATTTCCATGAAAGCTGTACACCACCAAGGTACAAAGATTGTCTTAGGGTCATTTTTGACCCTGCAGTCATAAAATAATTTACAGACCACATAAACCAAAGACACACACACATGCACACGATGATCAATTGAGATTGTGTGTGCTACTGATTGAACTCAGACAAAACTAAAACTTATTTGGGCAGCATCTCCCCTCCACGACCCCACACAGGACTCAAGTTCACAGACAATAAAAACAACTTCAGACAAATAAACAACATTTCAGGCAAAATAAACAAAATGGTTTTCTAATGATCAGCTTATTAAAATGATAAACGTGGATTAGCTAACACAACATGCCATTGGAACACAGGAGAATATTTGCTGATAAGGGCCTCTGTACGCCTATGTAGATATTCCTTTAAAAAATCTACTGTTTCCATCTACAATAGTCATTTACAACATTAACAATGTCTACACTGTATTTCTGATCAATTTTATGTTATTTTAATGGACAAAAAATGTGCTTTTCTTTAAAAAAACAAGGACGTCAAATAAACAGATCACTGACCATTTTGAATCCCACCGTATCTTCTCCGCTGTGCAATCCGGTTTCCGAGCTGGTCACGGGTCCCAGCCATGCTCAAGGTACTAAACAATATCAGAACCACTATCGATAAAAGACAGTACTGTGCAGCCGTCTTCATCGACCTGGCCAAGGCTTTCGACTCTGTCAATCACCACATTCTTATCGGCAGACTCAACAGCCTTGGTTTCTCAAATGACTGCCTCGCCTGGTTCACCAACTACTTCGCAGAGTTCAGTGATTCAAATCGGAGGGCCTGTTGTCCGAACCTCTGGCAGTTTTTATGGGGGTACCACAGGGTTCAATTCTCGGTCTGACTCTTTTCTCTGTACATATCAACGATGTCACTCTTGCTGTGGGTGATTCCCTGATCCAAACGATACCATTCTGTATACATCTGGCCCTTCTTTGGACACTGTGTTAACAAACCTCCAAACGAGCTTCAATGCCATACAACACTCCTTCCGTGGCCTCCAACTGCTCTTAAATGCTAGTAAAACTAAATGCATGCTTTTCAACCGTTCGCTGCCCGCACCCACCCCACTAGCATCACTACTCTGGACGGTTCCGAATGAGAATATGTGGACAACTACAAATAACTAGGTGTCTGGCTAGACTGTAAACTCTCCTTCCAGACTCATATTAAACATCTCCAATCCAACATTACATCTAGAATTGGCTTCCTATTTTGCAACAAAGCCTCCTTCACTCACGCCGCAAAACATACCCTCGTAAAACTGACTATCCTACCGATCCTCAACTTCGGCAATGTAATCTACAAAATAGCCTCCGACACTCTACTCAGCAAATTGGATGCAGACTATCACAGTGCGACCTGTATGCTCTCGTCGGCTGGCCCTCGCTACATATTCGTCGCCAGAACCTCTGGCTCTAGGTCATCTATAAGTCTATGCTAGGTAAAGCTCTGCCTTATCTCAGCTCACTGGTCACGATATCAACACCCACCCGTAGCACGCGCTCCTGCAGGTATATTTCACTGGTCATCCCCAAAGCCAACACCTAATTTGGCCACCTTCCAGTTCTCTGCTGCCAATGTCTGGAACGAACTGCAAAAATCGCTGAAGCTGGAGACTAATATTTCCCACACTAACTTTTAACATCAGATATCTGAGCAGCTAACCGTCTGCTGCAGCTGTAAATAGCCCATCCAATCTACTTACCTCATCCCCATATTGATTTTAAAGTACTTTTCTGCTCTTTTGCACACCAGTATATTTACTTGCACATCATTATCTGCACATCTATCACTCCAGTGTTAATTTGCTACTATGGCCTATTTATTACCTTACCTCCTCATGCCATTTGCACACACTATCTTTTTTTCTATTGTGTTATTGACATGTTTATTCCATGTGTAACTCTGTGTTGTTTGTGTCGCACTGCTTTGCTTTATCTTGGCCAGGTCGCAGTTGTAAATGAGAACTTGTTCTCAACTAGCCTACCTGGTTAAATAAAGGTGAAATAAAAACATTGGTGCAAAGAAACTAAATGCAGATTTACCCAACTCTGAGGAGACCGAAGTGATTTCCACAGGTAGCCATTCCTGAATTAAGGCCATTCCCTTAATTATGTGAGGCACTGGATCTAGGACCCCTGGGTGTACTTGGCCTATCCACAGGCATTACATTAGAAGGTAAATCAGGGGTATTCTGGGCAGTGCACATTTCAGTTGGTGGTACAGTAATCGAAAAAGGTTGGGAATCACTAGTGGGAGGTATGGCTGGAGTTTTTGTAAGAGAGTTTTATAGATAAAATAAATCATTGAATTGACCTACATAACTTCAAAGAGAGTCAGCCTACTTTCTGTAAAGAATGCAGTGACAAGTACTGCACCTATCACCCTTAATAAAACGGTGTGTTACGTAATACGTGATAAGTGGATAAGTTTGCGTGTGTGGGTCTCTCACTGCAACCTCTAGATACTCCTCCTTCAATATACACATATTTGACAGTATCTCAGCAGAATTGAGCCTTTTTGATCATATGCACTTTGAATGTATTGGTCCTGACAGGTACAGACACACAACCAGTAGGTGACTACAGTTGGCTAAGTAGAGGACCAATCAACACCTTTACTTACTGAATATTCTACGTCATGGTGGACTTTAGAAGAAACAAAATTGTGTGTGTGTGTATGTGTGTACGTTTGTGTGTGTGTGTAACAGTACATGTGATGCATTTGCTTACATTATGCACCCACCTTCGTCGTCTTCACTTTGTTGCCCGTACTGCAGCTCCAGCCTTTCAGATCAGGCAAAATTTTACACTCCTCCCCATCCATACATGGATGCATCTGACACCACCACTTCTGGGCAACTATGGAAGCTGCAAGAGGCAATGAGAGAGGGACACAAGTGATTAAAGTGTGCCCTTTACAAGTCAGTGAAAATATACATCTACTAGTAGACTGCAGTAACAACTGAACCAACAAAAGTATGTCTGCTTCTACAAACATGTCAATAAAAGTGAATGGAAGGTATTTTGATACACGACTGATAGTACAGTAGTTAGATCCTCCATGACTGACAGTAGAGTAGTGAGATCCCCCATGACTGACAGTACAGTAGTGAGAGGTACTCCATGAATGACAGTAGAGTAGTGAGATCCCCCATGACTGACAGTACTGTAGTGAGAGGTACTCCATGAATGACAGTAGAGTAGTGAGATCCTCCATGACTGATAGTACAGTCGTGAGAGGTACTCCATGAATGACAGTACAGTAGTGAGAGATACTCCATGAATGACAGTAGAGTAGAGAGAGATCCTCCATGACTGACAGTAGAGTAGTGAGATCCTCCATGACTGACAGTAGAGTAGTGAGATCCTCCATGACTGACAGTAGAGTAGTGAGATCCTCCATTACTGACAGTAGAGTAGAGTGAGATCCTCCATGACTGACAGTAGAGTAGTGAGATCCTCCATGACTGACAGTAGAGTAGAGTGAGATCCTCCATGACTGACAGTAAAATAGTGAGATCCTCCATGACTGACAGTACAATAGTGAGATCCTCTATGACTGACAGTACAGTAGTGAGAGATACTCCATGACTGACAGTAAAGAAGTGAGATACTCCATGACTGACAGTAGAGTACTGAGATCCTCCATGACTGACAGTAGAGTAGAGAGAGATCCTGCATGACTGACAGTAGAGAAGAGAGAGATCATCCATGACTGACAGTACAATAGTGAGATCCTCTATGACTGACAGTACAGTAGTGAGAGATACTCCATGACTGACAGTAAAGAAGTGAGATCCTCCATGACTGACAGTAGAGTAGAGGGAGATCCTCCATGACTGACAGGAGAGAGAGATCATCCACGACTGACAGTAGAGAAGTGAGATCCTCCATGACTGTCAATAGAGATCCTCCACAACTGACAATAGAGTAGAGAGAGATCCTCCATGACTGACAATAGAGTAGAGAGAGATCCTCCATGACTGACAGTAGAGTAGAGAGAGATCCTCTATGACTGACAGTAGAGTAGTGAGATCCTCCATGACTGACAGTAGAGTAGTGAGATCCTCCATGACTAACAGTAGAGTAGAGAGAGATCCTCCATGACTGACAGTAGAGTAGAGAGAGATCCTCCATGACTGACAGTAGAGTAGTGAGATCCTCCATGACTAACAGTAGAGTAGAGAGAGATCCTCCATGACTGACAGTAGAGTAGAGAGAGATCCTCTATGACTGACAGTAGAGTAGTGTGAGAGCCTCCATGACTGACAGTACAGAAGTGAGGTCCTCCATGAATGATAGTACAGTTTTAATTTTTTTTAAATTTAACCTTTATTTAACCAGGTAGGCTTGTTGAGAATAAGTTCTCATTTACAACTGTGTCGTGTCTTTACTATCATTAACTGAAGACTTATAGTTTTTATCAAAGATTCTCTGTAATTAGTATTACGCGATTAGACTGATTAATCATGTAACCGTAATTACTAGGAAGTCGGGGCACCAAGGAAAAATATTCATATTACAAAGTTATCATTTCCTAAAATAACTTTTCAGATATTTTATCTGATCAATGAGTCTTCAAATTAATTAATTATTTACTTTACCTCACGTTAGTCTCATTCCAAACGCCATAAATTGTTGGTTATCTGCACAAACCCAGTCTTCACTATGAGTCATCTATACATCAATTGTCTTAAATAATTTCTTCATTACTAACTAAGTAATTCACAGAAATGCATAAACAAAACAAACAAACAAGGTAAATGTGGTTACATGAAATGATAGGAGAATGTGCCCTAGTGGGCTAAACCGCCATAGCGGCTTGTTAGACAAAAGGGGAAGTGGGGGTCGACTAAGAAGCTACTACAGAGTGATAATTGTAACAATTGAAATGCTAATCCTTTACACATGAACGCTCACTCATTCGGGAACAATTGCAATGAATATATATATTTACGCTCAGTGTCGTCTTGATCGCTGGTGAAAAGTTTGTTTCTTTTGTAGAATTGTCAGTCTCTCTCCCTCTGTCGTGGTTATAGTGGTTAGGTCAGAGTGACATTCATTCGTTTCGTTATAGAGTGGATGTTTCGCCGGTTGTCGTTCTCATAATTCCCTACGGGAGAGTGCAGATGCTCACCGCGCACTTGGCAGGGATTGCCTTGACAAAATCATCAAAAACTTCCACCTCTTTGACCCCGTTCCTGGGAAAGCCAAACGACACTGGTTCTGCGACTCGCAAACATGATAGCTCATTGGCTAACCATATTAGACAAGCTCGAAATGAACATCCACAAGCCTACTATCACCGGCTTCGTTCAGCTTAATTTGGTATGCTCACTGAAACCGGAATGGAAGATCTATTACCATTTAAACAACTGTTCCTGTCAAACATGTCTCCCAACTTCATTAACTGCTTGGGCCCTACTGCCCACGTTGGGTTGCCAATCTCGATGCTCCGAGAACTTGCAAGCACAGCTTTTGAAGCATCAAAAGCAAACTGGGCTAAGGGCCCGGACACCTCGACCTTCGAGCTTAGGCGGGAACCATCACTCGGATCAGAAGGTGCTGCATCGGGGACATGTGGGGTAAAAGATGACGATCAAAGGGGGTGGCTACCACGTAAACACCACCCCGACAACCACCGCCATAATACGAGCTACGAGGAATGTCACCAATCTAACAGATCCCGTAGAGATCAACCTAGCCAAAATGCCCCTGTGCCTAACTCTCACAAACGGTCAGGACCTAAGGGTAACAAGTGTAACAAATTGTTCAACAATGATCTAAACGCTAACCAAAATGATCTAGAAGCTCTGATAAGAGATGTACTGCATCGCAAGATATCTGAGAAGGATGACAAGGATAAGTCATCATGACTAGGCGTAAAATTGATGGAAACCAAGTCCCCCAAAACTTTTATTTTTATTTTTAATTTTACCCCTTTTTCTCTCCAATTTCGTGGTATCCAATTGTTTTTAGTAGCTACTATCTTGCCTCATCGCTACAACTCCCGTACGGGCTCAGGAGAGACGAAGGTTGAAGGACATGCGTCCTTCAGATACACAACCCAACCAAGCCGCACTGCTTCTTAATAACACAGCGCGCATCCAAGCCGGAAGCCAGCCGCACCAATGTGTCGGAGGAAACACTGTGCACCTGGCAACCTTGGTTGGCGAGCACTGTGCCCGGTCCGCCACAGGTCAAAACCAACCCAACAGACGTAATCACGAACGGACCCCCTACGGGAATCGTTCTCCGTGACGACCCAGGACTTCTCATAATTAACTGCAGAGGTGTATGTCCGCCTACATGCAGAGAATGTGTACCGCCAACGCATTCCACCTGCAGCGCATTTGAGTTGGGCCGGGGCTGACTGGACCAGCCAGGCAATTAACCAAGCCCAGCTAGACACTGCCCATATGGCCCAACTCCAAAAGTTCACAGTAACCCAGTCAGAACTAGCAGAGCCCAGGCGAGAGAAACGATTCGTCGGTGCCTTAACTACCCACCTGCAAGTAGGATCACCATAGACATGACATTAGAGACAATGCCATGATAGAGTCATTTAGCCAAGAACTTGGACATACAGTATATAGAACATAGTCCAAATTAGATGATTACGGTGTGGTAGACACATTTGGTATACTTTTATGTTTTTATTCCATTATTTTTCGTTTCATTTCCTTTGACACTTAGGAACCAGTAGAGCCCAATGCCGCTCATTTGGGGAGTAAATGTAATGATGTATTGCCTGAGTGTTGTGCTTTATTAATGTCTGCCAAGTTACTGCCTAGGTCCACTAACCGGGATAACCGGACGGCGGGCCAGAACACAGAGCTACTGCCGAACCTCCCGGGTCCATTCTGGTGGTGGTCCGCAGCTTGCGGAAATCCTACCAGGGTGAACCACCAAAAGGGAGGGGAGGAGGGGTGGACTGCTATGATGATCCATAAACCAGGACATCCAATGGTCATTCTTATGGTGGGTTGCAACATATAGAATCATTCCAAGTTGAACCTACCAGAGGGGGACTGTCATGACTGTCTTGGTCAAGTTACAGGAGACCACAACCCTACAGATTATCTCTCAACCCCAACAGAGGAGGATAGATCTAGGGTTCTGATGATGCCCCTCACGGCCCTGGTAAATTTCAGGCCACAGAGGGCATGCTGTCCGGTCCTCTGGCAGTCTCTATGGGGGTGCCACAGGGTTCAATTCTCGGGCCGACTCTTTTCTCTGTATATATCAATTATGTTGCTCTGGCTGCGGGCGATTCCCTGATCCACCTCTACGCAGACGACACCATTCTATATACTTTCGGCCCGTCATTGGACACTATGCTATCTAATCTCAAAATGAGCTTCAATGCCATACAACACTCCTTCCGTGGCCTCCAAATGCTCTTAAACGCTAGTAAAACCAAATGCATGCTTTTCAACCGATCGCTGCCTGCACCCGCATGCCCGACTAGCATCACCACCCTGGATGGTTCCGACCTTGAATATGTGGACATCTATAAGTACCTAGGTGTCTGGCTAGACTGCAAACTCTCCTTCCAGACTCATATCAAACATCTCCAATCGAAAATCAAATCAAGAGTCGGCTTTCTATTCCACAACAAAGCCTCCTTCACTCACGCCGCCAAGCTTACCCTAGTAAAACTGACTATCCCTTTATTTATTTACTTTTCTGCTCTTTTACACACCAATATCTCTACCTGTACATGACCATCTGATCATTTATCACTCCAGTGTTAATCTGCAAAATTGTAATTATTCGCCTACCTCCTCATGCCTTTTGCACACTTTGTATATAGACTCCCCTTTTTTTCTACTGTGTTATTGACTTGTTAATTGTTTACTCCATGTGTAACTCTGTGTTGTCTGTTCACACTGCTATTATGCTTTATCTTGGCCAGGTCGCAGTTGCAATTGAGAACTTGTTCTCAACTAGCCTAACCTGGTTAAATAAAGGTGAAAAAAAAGAAAAAAAAAATACTAATTGGATGTACCATTGTGCATGTGCACTTATGCCTACACAATCGTGCATGTCAAAGAAGGAAGAAAACCAAGTATCCTGGCAGATTACAACTTGTTCAGAATGAGTCTGACGTAGTCAGGTAATTTTCAAGTCAATGCCTGGAGGTCAGTCAGAATTGGTGTCCAGGGAATCTAGTATTTTTTACTACAAGTCACTGTGTCTTCCACTATTGTAGTGGTGATAGGTATGAAGTCTATTACATAGCTATGTTATCAATGGAGGAGCTAACCTCACAGCGGAAGTACTCTTTAAGTAATGGACCAGTCGTACGTGGTGTGATCATGGTTAATGATTCTAATAATATTCCTCCTGAACAGAGGATTCTATTTATTAGTGACATGTGTGTTAACCATTGGAAGAGTGCACTGGAGATTCCCTTCCACGTGTTGCACTCTGAGTGACTCCTATGTCGCTATTGTCAAGGGTAATTTGATTGGTTAGGTCTCTAACATTCTTACTGATTGTAGCTAGACTGACTGTCGCTGGTATTGTACTCGTGCTCAAAGGGACCAGTTATCCTACCGATTTATTCTGAAATATTATACTACCGGAACACATGAGTAGAGCATTTACTAGTTGCATTTAAGTTGAACCTACACATGACAAGGAATGATTATTGTTGCCATTTGTTTTGGAGGTGGACAAGTCCACTGGACTTCCTTTACGACCAGTGTGGTACACCTCAGTACTCTCTTAGATGTGTTCTAAGACAATACCCGTCTAGGGGCCTGTCTGCTCCTCACTGTTCTCATAGGGGAGTTTACAACTAGATTTGATTTATGCTCTGGCGGCCTCGTACAGTGTTGTCCGTAGTCTCGACCCCCCCCCCAACGTCCTCGATGAGACTCATCATGGGTCTGGGCTACTATTTCCGTCCCCTGTGTGTCTCCGGACTCCCCCACCAGCAGTTGGTGTTGGTGTCCGAGGGGCAAACGAAAAGGTCGGACCCTATGTATGAGTTGTCAGCGGCCGCGTTGTTATAAGAATGGCTGTAACCTTTCAACCAAATCACCTGGTGTTTGTGCTTCAAAACTCTCAGTGGCTGTCGAGGCATGTCAGTCACCACCGCGTCGGCATGTGGCAACCTCTTCAGTACCTGCAAACTGAGATGAGGATATCGGTCTGTGTTTCAGCAGTGGGAGTCATCGGGTTAGTTGCTGGACTGACGCCATTTGTGTCATTGTAAGGGGTGACAGTCCCCAACAAAGCGGAAGGTGTATCATCGGAAGCAGAATATACTCTGCGCATCAATATTTTTCTTGCTGAGACGGCCGCAGTTCTTGCGGAAGTGTCCGAAGGGCAAGAGGAGTTCATCTCAACTACCGTATTGCGCGACTGCAAGGAGGAGAGAAGTTGCTTATTCACTGAGACAGCTGGCTCGAAATCATGAAAAGAATTGTCAATCAGGTTGGCTGATGGAATGTGTCGAGATGTTGTAATATCTCCTTGGATCAGATTCTGCCCCAAGGGGTGCTTTCGACAGATACCCCTTGTGAATGACTGCGTTGCAGCTAGTGTTAGGGACCGGCAGTGTGGTCTGTGAAGAAGGCACTGTGGCCTGTGACCATCCCTGGTTGGTTTTCCAATACATCAATGGAAGTAACCGATCCATCAAGTCTGCTCCAAGTAGCAGAGTTACAGTTTCAAAGGCTGGTAACATACACAGGGTGAATGAGCGATACGTCCTTGCAGTGTAGTTTCAGCATGACTCTCAATGTGAGAAACGAGGTAGTCTGAGTGACCTCTTGAAGTGTAGTGTCGCATCGTTCCACTTTTAACCAACGTTTCGTTGGCTTCAAAGCCCTTTTAAGATCATCAAACAATGTTTGAGAGATGAGTGATATTGTAGCACTCGAATCAATTAGTGCATGACAATTCAAGCAGTCCTCCAGGACTGTTTCCAGGTATGGCCATTTAGATTCGTAGTTATTGGACATATTCTCCACAAAGTGGAGTGGTCGTTCGCAATGACGTGATGTGCCATTTATGTTCGAGGTGGAAGCAGACTGACTTTTCCGATTTTGAGTGGCTTGGGTTTAATGAAGTGTTTGACCATTTTCTTCGCAACCTTTGTATCAGAGTCGATAGACAAAGCCCGGGGACTTGTTTCTTGATCAAGCAGGCCCTGGATAGGGTCTTGAATGAGAGCGGGAGAAATTTGAACTTTAACGTCCTTGCTATGGGTGTTAATTCCTGCGGACCTGGTGTCCGGTAATTCCTAGTTTAGTCCTTGTGACTTATCTTTTACCCTTTTCTCAAGTTGTTCTCGCTTTAGTTCTTCCTGTAGTGGAACTTCTGGAGAACATTGGTCTACATTTTGATCATCCTTCAACCCTTTGTTACCCTTGTGCTCTGACACTTTTTGTGGGTTGGGTGCAGGAACGTAGCGAACAGGTCGATTGTAGCGGTAGTCATGTTGATGGCAACGTACTTTACAGTTATTTCGAACGCGGAGGTTATTGGAATCATGGTTTCGTGGTAGAAACTGTTGTTGTGCGTCATCTCTCAACGCTCCAATACCTGATAATGCTCATGGTCAAACTTCAAACCGAGTGGTCAGGGCTCTTAGCGTTGTGAACTTTTGATGCCTCAAAAGCTGTGCTTGCAAGCTCTCTGAGTTGTAAGATAGGCAAGCCAACATGGGCGGCAGGGCCCAAGTAGGTAATGGAGGTAGGATACGTGTTCGACAGGAACATTTGTTTAAAAGGTAACAGGTCTTCCATGCCTGTTTCAGTGAGTAGGCCAAAGTAAGCTGAACGAAGCCTATGGTAGTAAGCTTGTGGGTGTTTGTTCCGAGCTTGTTTGACAGTGTTAGCCAGTGAGCTATTGTGTTTGCCAAGAGGCCAAGAGGAGAAGACTGAGGGACACATGAGGGATGCAAGGTCTGAAACCTATCGTCTTTACTCCTGTGACTACAGGGCTCCGGTTGCTTGGATTGGTAGTCCCGCTGTAGAGCGTGACCATTCTGGACTTCCTCCAGATGGTACCTAAGGGAGTACTGATTTTGGACACATGAGTGTCACACTTGCTCCTTTCGGTCTCAAACTTATCTGTCATGGTTTGCAGATAGAGGTCTTGAGTACAGAGTGAGAGATTCAGTGATGAGATTTCCTCCACTTGCTTAGAAATGAATATTTCCATCTTCATCACCTGAGTTATCTCATCATTCATTTGGTCAGCGACTTCAATGAGTTCTGCTGATTTCTCATGCAACTTTGTCATTGTGTTCATTAACTGATCGTCTTTGGTATGCAGCGTTTTGAGTAGAACCGTGTTACTCTGAGTAACGTTCAAGAAAACTTCCTGCATGTTATCGAGTTGAGCGCTCCTGTTTGTAGATAACTCTTCAAATTTATCTAGTTTGGCGTGGACATCATCGCACTTAGTTCTGTCTAAATCGAGTTGTTCCTGTAGCATATGATTTTGTTCCTGTAGAAGATGATTTTGTTGAAGAGCTTGTGCCTGTTCATTGTCATACATTTTTGCAATTACATTTAATTGTTCAGTTTTCAAGCGCAGTTCCATAGCTAGCAGAATTGTCCCTTTTCTGCATTTGTCATTGGTTTCCCGGTTCTCTCCCTCTGTCCCTTTATGTCTCCCATTACCTGCTCGTGCTTCAGCTGAGCACTGAAGTATAGGACAGATGCCAATCTCGGATGGCAAGACATCAGGGCTAGACTGGCGAGAACCTTTATGAGGCCTGCGCCCGATGGTGGATTTTGGAAAGCGTTATTGTCTGCTTTTCCACTAATGGCATAATTAGGGTTGGTATTGCTGCTGAGTTCAGAGATCAATCCATTTGCGGGTGGATGTTCAGTAATTAGCGGGCGAGTGGGGACTACCCCCTCTGATAGCTTGCACATTATTAGAACATTTTGGAAGGAACAAAATGTTTTTCCTAATTTTCCAAAGTTTGGTTTTGGAATATATTGGGAGCTGCAAAGACGATTTTAATCTATTTATAGATGTTAATGAACCATCAGTACTGGACAGTACTGTGGAAGTTGGACGTGAATGAATTTGCAAAAGCAAATTGAATTAATCAATGATAATGATTAATCATACCTGGATTGGCTATCTGGATATTAAAGTTTAAATTAACCTGGGAAGTTGGTTCATCTGGGTTACTATTGCAAGTATAAGGTGTCTCATTTAATTGGAAGAACCTAGAAAGGTATGTTCGCCAATTTAAATAAATAAATTGAATGAGACGATAATACCCAAGCAATTGAGATTGCTGAATTATCATAAAGATAATGTTAAGTACATTTACCACTATGGTACACTTTCCCCTCAGGCCAAAGCCATATGCAGACGTTGAATGTGCAAGTAGAGATACTGGTGTGCAAAGGAGCAAAAAAATATTACAGATGTGCTATGTACAGGTGCAATGATCTGTGAGCTGCTCTGACAGGTTATGTTTAAAGTTAGTGAGGGAGAGATGAGTCTCCAGCTTCAGTGATTTCTGCAATTCGTTCCAGTCAATGGCAGGAGAGAACTGGAAGGAAAGGCGTCCAAAGGAGGAATAGGCTTTGGGGGTGACCAGTGAAATATACCTGCTGGAGCGCGTGCTACGGGTGGGTGCAGCTATGGTGACCAGTGAGCTGAGATAAGACGGGGTTTTACCTAGTAAAGACTTATAGATGACAGTAGTGAGAGATCCTCCACGACTGCGAGCTGACTGGCTGCTTGGCTGCCTGGCTGGGCTGTGTGTTTCCAGAAGTGAATTACAGTCCGTGGGTCAAAGTCAAGACCATGAACACAGTGGCAGGAGTGGAATAAACAGAGCGACGTAGTGGAGGTGGGAGAGGTGCAGAGCTCCAAGGTCTACAGCTGCCTCTAAGGAGGCCTGTAGGGGGTAAGGATTCCCTTGAGATTTCTAATGCTTCAGCAAGCAGTGTCAAGACGGGAGGAAGCCCCTGTCAGAGCCATTACAGTACAGAACACAAGACAGGGATCGATTCACCTGTCGGAGGGGCCACTGAGGACATGATATTAAATGACCTGTCCCCCTCTCTACTTCAGTGAGTCAGGGCAGCAGCTCCCCAGGTCTTAGTGTCTCATAATCCAGCAGACAGACTGCAGGCCGACAGCATATAGTTGGCTGGCTCAGTAAGAAGTTGACTGGGTCAGTTTGAAGTATCCTAAAACAGATCACATACAGAATACTCTAAGACAAGTGCTCTAAAGAGCTCTTAACCAATTAAATGCTTAGATTGTTCAGTAGATTGATCAGTAGATTGTTCAGTAGATTGTTCACTAGACTGATCAGTAGATTGTTCAGTAGATTGATCAGTAGATTGATCAGTAGATTGTTCAGTAAATTTATCGGTAGATTGTTCAGTAGATCGATCAGTAGATTGATCAGTGGATTGTTCAGTAGATTGATCAGTAGATTGTTCAGTAAATTGATCGGTAGATTGTTCAGTAGATTGATCAGTGGATTGTTCAGTAGATTGATCAGTAGATTGTTCAGTAAATTGATCAGTAGATTGATCAGTAGATTGTTCAGTGCATTGATCAGTAGATTGTTCAGTAAATTGATTGGTAGATTGATCAGTGGATTGATCAGTAGATTGATCAGTAGATTGTTCAGTAAATTGATCGGTAGATTGATCAGTGCATTGATCAGTAGATTGATCAGTAGATTGATCAGTATATTTTTCAGTAAATTGATCGGTAGATTGATCGGTGGATTGATCAGTAGAAAAAAATATTTTACCCTAAATGTGACCCATCACCTGGATTCGGTCTTATGTAGCAACATTTGAAATGGTACTTTCTACATAGGATAAAAGTAGACTCCGAGCTACAAAATTGTATATCATACACTGCAGTTGAGGAACAACGGGAAAGTGAGTCTGCATTGAAAGTTAATAATCTTGTAACCCCACTTTTTAGAAAATGACCCATGATACTTTTGGTACACCTACTGGAGAGCTTTTCTTTTATCTACACCCATTCAGAATTGTTCACACCCTCTTTAGCCTTAGCCCCACCTATTACTTTAAGGTTTCACATATGAGGCCATGTGCTAAAAAGAGTGAATACGTAGTGTAGTAAACAACCAAAGATTTTAAGTCTAGAAGTGGTGAAAGTAGCTGCAAAAAGTAGTAGTTTATTGGCCTATATTCTAATCTGAATTTGGTGCAGGTCATGTTGTACTTTACATTACGGTCTCTGGTAAACACCCACTGTATCAAATAAAATTAAACTTTATTTGTTATATGTGCAGGATACAGAAGGTGTAAACAGTACAGTGAAATGGTTATTTGCACAGTGGAGTCTTGCATAGTGGAGTTAGCTAAACAATTAATCATCATCCCAACTCATAATACCATGCACCATGCATGAATCTGCAGGTAACTAAAGCTAACCAACTAGGTTCAATGTTAGTTAGCTAATATTAGGCTATAACTAGCAATACAAATGGCTTTCTGAGATACAAATAATATTACTAAACAGATCATACACGTAACGTTAGCTAGCGATACACGTAACGTTAGCTTGCAATAAAAAACTACTTTCTGAAAAGATTTGAAACATATAATATCTGAAAATGTAGCTAAACTCTTACCCATATACATTGATGAACATTTCTCCCTCTGTCATGGATGCCATGGTTGCCCTTAATTTGAAGATGTAATCCAGAGACAGGTGCTTTATACAACAGCCTTCTCTGTTCTCTTTTTGACTCTCTCCGTATTTGGCAATCATCTCTCTGCTTCCACCGGGAATTCCACTGATTTCAAATCTCAGTCAAATTCTTCCGTGACAACAACACTGTTGATCGTTGTTTCTTCCCCTATCACGGTCATCAGAAGACTCTACAATTTCTAGTTCAATTAAAATGTTTTTTTTTATACCTAAATCCGGTATTTCCTGATCATCTGGTTTAGTCAGAGAGAGTCAACATGGCACAATCGTCCTCCAGAAAGTAGTCCATCACAACCTTTTCCCACTGATCTTTGTCAATAGCGCAATTATCTTCAGGGCAGCAATGCAACACTTCAGTTATTCATGATATCTTAAAAAAGAACGCTGTGGTAGAAAGGATTATCCACACATATTGACCAGCTCATGTTATAGACAGAAGCATGTTACATGGCAGACCAATCCGAACTCATCTCTCGACATGTCCAGCTTATCCATTTTCTCAGCCAATAATGGATAGCAGGAAGGTTCCTGTATTTTTCCGTGGCTAAACCAACTAGGCTCAGAATTGATTCATATTTAGAGATGGTATACACGTTTGCTATTAAGGCACATGAAAGATCACATGTTCCAGAAGGCATTTTGGCAAAAAATGCATACATTTAAAAAAAGTATTTTAAAAAAACGTTAAAATGTCTTTCCTGTGAAGTAGTGACATGCAACATATTCCTAGCTTCTTAAACGGGTAACACATTTTGAAAATTTGAAGAAAGCATTTGAAACAACACTATTTTTAGGTGATACATGAGTGAAACTAGACCAATGTTGGTACAATATACAGCCTCTTACTGTGGTGTTAATCCTGTCAATAAAAAGGCAAAAATACGAGAGAAAAAACAACAACTGTACCGTCCACACAAGATGGGGCCGCTCTTGTTGTCCCGGCAACCTGTCCGGGGAAGCAGGAACATTTCACCGTCTGGGATCTCTCTTCGATCTTGTTCTTGTTGCAGCAGCGGTGGGCGGCGGTCACTTCACAGGTCCCTGCTTTGACATGCACTGCAAACACAGAGGTGGTTCCATGTTAGAATCATGTTCAACACTCCAGCTCCTGCAGAACAAACACTGAAAGTTACAGCTATGTCTGTAAGGACAGATCTCAAATGACCCTATTCTCATTAGTGCACTCTGTATGTTTGTCCCAGGTTTGAACAGTCACATAGGGCTGCCACATTGGGCTCTGGTCAGAATAGGGCACTACATGAAAAAAGCAGTGGAACTGGCTTTGGGGACCATATCTGAATTTGAGGGATACAGGGAGACAAAGACTGTACCCTACAGAGGCATTGAAACACATACTCTTTGTATGTACCCTACAGAGTCAATAAGACACATCTTTCTTTGTACCCTAAAGAGTCTATAAGATATCTTTCTACAGTATCTACACTTCAGAGTCCAATCCAACTAAAGCAATGAGTATATTGATTGGGAATATCCCTCTTGATCTTAAATGGCCTTTAAAAAAGCCAGAGAAGAGTGGGGAGGAGGAAGTGTATTAGAACCGACCAGGCAGGGACCTCTATATAGCTGACCTGCAGCTCACTGCAAAGATACATCTCTCATGTACTTTCATGCTTAAATTGTTCTCCATGTTGGGGGGCCTTTTCTTTCCTGCAACTGATGAATTATGCATAGGGAAAATCCTTTAAAAGCTGAGAGGGCCACAACTTCAGTGGTGAGAACACGGACAATATAGTCATTGCTTCATGAAGTAAGAGATATAAAAAAATACCCAATATAGATTGGTGCTGAATTATTAATTCCAAGTATAAAATGTAGACTTTTTTTGTGGAGATGTTTGAACTAGCAAAGCATCAATCCACAGCAATGTTAACAGAAATACGTTGTCGATGTTGTGTTTTTAAATGCCTCTGATGTAAGGAATCGTGGACTGAAAGACCACAGAATTGTTGTGTCAATTGAGTTTACATCAATAACAGTATGACCTGTGTTATACCATTTAAAGAATGAGCCTTTTAATATTTAGAATAATAATTTACTGCGGGTGATGATAAATCTATTTGTGTCTATTTCATATTCATTACCTTTCTTCTTAGTAGGCCTATGTGAAAGTCTTTAGTTTTTTACACATCATTGTCAAGGGGGAAAACGATTAAAAGTTTCAGTGTTATTTTCAGATCAGCCTTAATTACGCCTGTAAAGATTTTCAATTTGGGACCTGAATTGAAAATAGATTGAAAATGGGCCTCCATCTTGTCATTAGTGAGCAATCCAAAAATCTAATCTACAACATTACAAACATTTTGCTTCCAATCAATAAGGGGCCATTCAAATTCCAACAAAAGGCCAGTTAACAATTGGTGATTGAGTGTTTTCCAGCCAACAGAACCTTACTGATGCAAACACAGGTGAGGCTCTTCGTCTGTGATGTGATTATCTTTAAGCCACAGGCATACCCCTGGGTCACAGTTTCAATTGCTGAAATTGAGTATTCAAACTTTTTTGAAGAGGGGGAGATGTATGTGACTGATACGTAATCAATAATGGTCCAGTAAAGCTCTGTGACACTCAGTCACTCAGTCACTCCGTTACACTGGGAGATAAACAGAACAATCGAATGTCAGAGTTGAAGGAAATTATCTTATAAGTGATCAAGAGGAGAATTTGAGAACACACAATAGATTCAGAAAACTGAAATGTCATAATAATAGCTACCCGTGATTTCTCCATAATAATTTGATCAACTTGTTCACTAAAATGTACTGAGCATTCCACAGCAGTGAACTTTCTGCTCCAAACCGAGCAGCCATGTTTGCTAGCCCTGCATGGCTAGCTTTGCCAAGTCA
This sequence comes from Oncorhynchus gorbuscha, assembly GCF_021184085.1. Taxonomy (NCBI): domain Eukaryota; kingdom Metazoa; phylum Chordata; class Actinopteri; order Salmoniformes; family Salmonidae; genus Oncorhynchus; species Oncorhynchus gorbuscha. The sequence continues at coordinate 68,066,567 of NC_060190.1, read as the reverse complement.
CCCGGTTCATCGGCTGCGCCTCCACCCTACGCCCACCAGGCTATTTGTGGTTGAGAGGAGGAGAGCCAACGCAACAGAGCTACTGTACGGGGTTAGGTCTGGGCTGGATAGCTGGAAGACTGGAAGGGTTTACTCATTAAGGTGCAGTTGGCAGCATGCAGCCAGAGCTGTGAGGAGAGGAACATGTGAAAAATACTGATTAAACCTCAGGCCTCAGCAGCCCTCTACGGGTCAAGGTCACTGACTCAGGAGTCAAACCCCACACCAAGCAGTGTGCATGGTGGGGAGGGGGTAGGGGGGCAAGGTGAGGGAGATTATGGTGTGTGTTACAGGGGTGAGGTGAGGGGTGAGGCGAGCCTTGGTTGGTAACTACACACAACAAAGAAAAGGCCATAAACTGGATGACTGCTGAGCCTATACCCTCAGCCTATTGGGAGAAGGTGGAAGTGAAGTGTTGGAACCCTTGACATTTTCCACATTTTGTTACGTTACAGACTTATTCTAAAAATGGATTCAGTTGTTTTTTTCTCATCAATCTACACACAAATACCCCATAATGATAAAGCAAAACCAGGTATTTAGACATTTTTGCAAATATATACAAAAACATTTACGGAAATATTGAATCTGTACTTTGCTCCGTTTATCTTTCCCTTGATCTTGATTAGTCGACCAGTCCCTGCCAATGAAAAACATCCCCACAGCATGATGCTGCCACCACCATGCTTCCCAGTAGGGATAGTGCCAGGTTTCCTCCAGATATGACACTTGGCATTCAGGCCAAAGAGATCAATCTCGGTTTCATTAGGCAGATAATCTTTTTTTCTCATGGTCTGAGAGAGCTTTAGGTGCAATTTGGCAACATCTAAGTGGGCTGTCATGTGTCTTTTACAGAGGAGTGGATTTTGTCTTGACACTCTACCAGAAAAGGCCTGATTGGTGGAGTGCTGCAGAGATGGTTGTCCTTCTGGAAGGTTCTCCCATCTCCACAGAGGAACTCTGGAAATATGTCAGAGTGACCATCAGGTTTTTGGTCACCTCCCTGACCAAGGCCCTTCTCCCCAAATTGCTCAGTTTGGCCAGGCGGCCAGCTCTAGGAAGAGTCTTGGTGGTTCCAAACTTCTTCAATTTAAGAATGATGGAGGCCACTGTATTCTTGGGGAATTTTTTTGGTACCCTTCCCCAGATCTGTGCCTCGACACAATCCTGTCTTTGAGCTCTATGGACAATTCCCTCGACCTCATGGCTTTGCTCTGACATGCAGTGTCAACTCTGGGACCTTATATAGACAGGTGTTTGCCTTCCCAAATCATGTTCAATCAAATGTATTTACCACAGGTGGACTCCAATAAAGTTGTAGAAACGTTTATACATTTTAGAATAAGGCTGTAACATAACAAAATGTGGAAAAGGGTAAGGGGTCTGAATACTTTCCGAGTGCACTGTATACACTAGATGATCAAAAGTATGTGTACACCTGCTTGTTGAACATCTCATTCCAAAATCATGGGTATTAATATGGAGTTGGTTCCCCATTTGCTGCTATAACAGCCTCCACTCTTCTGGGAAGGCTTTCCACTTAGATTACTGCGGCTTCCATTCAGCCACAAGAGCATTAGTAAGGTTTGGCACTGATGTTGGGCGATTAAGCCTGGCTCACAGTTGGCGTTCCAATTCATCCCAAAGGTGTTCTATGGGGTTGAGGTCAGTGCTCTGTGCAGGCTAGTGAAGTTCTTTCACACCGATCTGGTGGCAGCAAGTTTTACACCACTCCAGCCTACACTTGGTATTGCGCATGGTGATTTTGTTTGTGGCTGCTCGGTCATGGAAACCCATTTTATGAAGGTCCTGAGGAACAGTTGTTGAGCTGATGTTGCTTCCAGAGGCAGTTCGGAACTCGGTAGTGAGTCTTGCAGCCGAGGACAGACAATTTTCACATGCAACGCTCTTTAGCACTCGGTGGTCCCATTCTGTGAGCTTGTGTGTCCTACCACTTCGCTGCAAAGCCAGTGTGGCTCCTAGACGTTTCCACTTCACAATAACATAACTTGCAGTTGACTTGGGCAGCTCTAGCAGGGCAGAAATCTGATGAACTGACTTGTTGGAAAGGTGGCATTCTATGACGGTGCCACGTTGAATGTCACTGAGCTCTTTGGTGAAGCCATTCTACTGCCAATTTTTGTCAGCAACGGGTGTTGCTGAAATAGCCAAATCCACTGGCTCATTCATCCCCCCTCCTTTCCCCTGTAACTATTCCCCAAATTGTCAACTTACCTGGTAAAATAAGGGTTCCAAAAAATATACAGTACCAGTTGAAAGTTTGGACACATCTACCTATTCAAGCTTTTTCTTTATCTACTACATTGTAGAATAATAGTAAAGACATCAAAACTATGAAATAACACATATGGAATCATGTAGAAACCAAAAAAGTGTTCAACAAAAAATATATACATTTAAAAAGTAGCCACCCTTTGCCTTGATGACAACTTTGCACACTCTTGGCATTCTCTCAACCAGCTACACCTGGAATGCTTTTCCAACAGTCTTGAAGGTGCTGAGAACATGCTGAGCATATGTTGGCTGCTTTTCCTTCACTCTGCGGTCTAACTCATCCCAAACCATCTCAATTGGGTTGAGGTCGGGGGATTGTGGAGGCCATGTCATCTGATGCCGCACTCTATCACTCTCCTTCTTGGTCCAAAAGCCCTTACACAGCCTGGAGGTGTGTTATGTGTCATGATAGTCCCACTAAGCGCAAACCAGATTTGATGGTGTATCACTGCAGAATGCTGTTGTAGCCATGCTGGTTAAGTGTGCCTTGAATTCTGAATAAATCACTGACAGTGTCATCAGCAAAGCACCCCCACACCAGCACATCTCCTCCTCCATACTTCACGGTGGGAACCACACATGCGGAGATCATCCGTGCACCTACTCTGCTTCTCACAAAGACACGGCGGTTGGAACCAAAAATGGCACATTTTGACTCATCAGACAAAATGACAGATTTCCACCGGTCTAATGTCCATTGCTTATGTTTCTTGGCCCAAACAAGTCTCTTCTTATTATTGGTATCCTTTAGTAGTGGTTTCTTTGCAGCAATTCGACCACAAAAGCCTGATTCACGCAGTCTCCTCTGAACAGTTGATGTTGAGATGTGTCTGTTACTTGAACTCTGTGAAGCATTTATTTGGGCTGCAATCTAAGGTGCAGTTAACTCTAATGAAAGTAACTCTGGGTCTCCCTTTCCTGTGGCGGTCCTCATGAGAGCCAGTTTCATCATAGTGCTTGATGGTTTTTGCAACTGCACTTGAAGAAACTTTAAACATTCTTGAAATTTTCCGGATTGACTGATTTTCTAAAGTAATAAAGTAATGATGGGCTGTCATTTCTCTTTGCTTATTTGAGCTGTTCTTCCCATAATATGGACTTTTTTTAACCAAATAGAGCTATCTTCTGTACCAGCCCTACCTTGTCACAACACAACTGATTGGCTCAAATGTATTAAGAAGGAAAGAAATTCCACAAATTAACGTTTAAGCACACCTGTTAATTGAAATGCATTCCAGGTTACTACCTCATGAAGCTGGTTGAGAGAAGGCAAATAGTGTGCAAAGCTGTCATCAAGGCAAAGGATGGCTACTTAGAAGAATCTCAAATATAAAATATATTTAGATTTGTTTAACACGTTTTTGGTTACTACTATTCCACTTGTGTTATTTCATAGTTTTGATGTCACTATTATATTCTACAATATAGAAAATAGTACACATAAATAGAAACCCTGGAATGAGTAGGTGTGTCTAAACTTTGACTAGTACTGTATATATAATAATAATAATTTGAAGGGGTGTCCACATACTTTTATATATATAGTGTACCATCAGGTTCATTAGGATCTCTTTGATGGAGAGGATGCAAAGTACTAATAGTATCGTCAGGATAATGTCTCAATGTGCCAGCTAGATAGAAGCTTCTCCTCTTTCTCTTGCAGTGTTGACCTGCTGTGCTAGTCCAGACAGCTGGACCAAATGGCTCCCAACACCTGTGATCAATATGTTTCACTTAAAGAATGTATATTAGGATTGTCATCAGTTAGAATCCCCCAGCACCCACGTCAGCAGGAAGGAGAAACTAATGAGGACTGGCGTGAGGTCCGGACCTCCGGGCAATCAATAGCACTTTAAGCACAGTGCTCCTCTCTGCAATCATATTAATTGATCCCTGAATGATAAGTGCCAACATGCATCCAGAAGTTATTTAGAGCTTTGATGAGTCACAGAAGAGAGAAACAAGTTAAGGAAGCAGCTAATGACTGTGTTTTTCAGATTGTCTCATAGTATGATGGCATGGGGAGCTTTGCTTTTAAAGGCACAGCTTGAATTAATACATTCTGTTGCAATAAATTCTGAATATTTTCTTATTGAGCTGACAAGTATAGCACACACACAATTATATTTGATCTAATTTTGTTTTTACAATAATCTACCCAGTGGACCTGTAGTTTGCAAATGTTCTATACTGTTATCCACATTTGATAAATAACTGCAAACTGTATTGCTGAATGCTTGTGTAATTAAATTCATCCTGTACAAAAGTAGACAAAAAACAGTACATTATAGTTCTGCTAGTTGGCTAGTTTTGTGGTAAAAAAAAATGGAATATTAAAATGTTCTGTAATATATTCAAACAGCTGTAACAAAATGTAAATGACACTGAAGTATTTATGTTGACAAGCAATACCAGACACAAGGCAATTTAAGGTTTGGAGACTAACACTTGTCGAAAGCTGTTTTCTTCTCAGGAATATGTTTGTTTTCAATTAATGTATGAGAATGATTGGTGGAAACGTCTAAAATAGAAAAATAGAAATGTGACCTTCCATGGAGGCTATGAGCCATTTAAAAATAAAACTGTGCATAGTCAGTCTGCATGTAGCCTCAAACAAAAAGGAATATTTGATGGGATGTGCTCTCCTTTCAATTTCCCTGCTCAAAGATATTCTTTTTGAGTTGCTGTCATATTTTTCATCAATTGTTTGCTAACATGATGACAAATAATAAACAAAAACAAATGGAAAAGAATAGCCACATTTCCTGTGAGTTTATTTATGATGTCTGTTCATGGGGGAAATTAGCATTGCAGTGTGGCAGTCACTTGTCTTGATACACCCTGTATTCTCCAGAAAGTGTCTCAGGCGTTTGTTTTGTGCAGCATACAAAACACTGACAAAGAGGTAGAGAAAGTCAAGCCACAGCAGAAAATAAAGAGAATTGCGCATTGAACCCAAGAGCAATGAAAACTGCATCGCTGTGAATATTAGAATTTCAGTTCATACAACATCCTAGATAAAATAAATGTACCTTTTAACTTGTCAGTCATACTAAGTGAAAATAATGCAGACAAATGGCACACACGCATCATAAAATAATGGTCTTCAGTCAAACCTTCCAAGCAAACATCTGCTTTTGGTCAACATTTACCATGGGTCCATGATATGTGGGATCCTTGGGACATCCCTACCCAATTGAAGTATACATTTTATGGTTAAGGTAAGTGTTAGCGTTAGGGTTAGTAGGTAAGGGTTATGGTTAAGTTTAGGGTTAGGGTAGGAGTTAGGGTTTAAAATAGGGATGTCTCAACGATCTTGAATAGTACTAACCATTTACCATGCCTCCTCTCCGTGAACAAGTTTCAATCAGCAGGTGAATAAATGACTGTCCAGTATGTAGGCGGCAGGTAGCTTAGTGGTTAAAGCGTTGGGCCAGTAACTGAAAAGTTGCTGGATTAAATCCCCGAGCTGACAAGTTAAAAATCGGTCGTTCTGCCCCTGAGCAAGGCAGTTAACCCACTGTACCCCGGCGTCGAAGAAGTGGATGTCCATTTCTTCGAAGAAGTGGATGTCCATTTCTTCGAGGTTGGCGTTGGGTTAAATGCGGAAGACACATTTCACTAGGTATCCCCCTGTCCCTACTCTGGCTAAATTAACTCCAGAACTGACTTGTTTCCCAGGCCCTTACTAGAATGGGCTCTAAGGTAGCAACATTCTTCTAGCTTTCCCAAAATTCCCTGGTTCCCAGAAAGCCTGATTGGAAGGTTCCCAGAATCAGGAGGCAATAAGCAGGAAATTCTGGTATCCTCAAACCATGACTTTTGTAAAACTTGGGAATTTTAGAGGAATGTTCTTCAACCGTCATCTACTTCAAATGCACCTCAGACAGAGAGAGTCTCCCTTCTAACTGTACCCCTCTGACAGTGTGCATCAGACTCAGCAGTTCAGTCTAGCACAAGGAGGCGAAGGAGAGGACACAGTGTTCCGCCATCACATCAGCCTTCACCACTGCAACAACCTTAGAGAGAACTCCAACTAACAACCTCAGTCTGGTCAATGTGCAGCGATCGTTGAGGGTTGTTTTAAGCACAGTTGTGTATATCATATGTTTTGGCTCACTGACACAGACATAGGGCTTATAATACGGCAACATGAGAGAGGGGCGTTTTAAATGCCTGTAGGCTTTTAAAGCATCCACTGGCTTTTTACTGTAGAAATCTTCAATATATACAAAGGCTTAACTGAAACAAGGTTAAAGAGGGTTAGAGCACTGTAGAAGCTACAGTATAAGATCAAACAAGACCCATTCAGTTAGGACTACTGTGTTTTTCACAGTTTGATCTAATACTGTAGTCATGATAAGCTTCATGCTCCCAGCACATCCTCATGGTTATTATTACTCACTCACAGGCACTGCTGAGGGCATTAAAAGCTTTTAGGATATAGAGAGAGAGAGAGAGAGAGAGAGAGAGAGAGAGAGAGAGAGAGAGAGAGAGAGAGAGAGAGAGAGAGAGAGAGAGAGAGAGAGAGAGAGAGAGAGAGAGAGAGAGAGAGAGAGAGAGAACCCAATTACCTAGTCACCACCACAGCAATTTACATCCAGTCACTTATGAAACGGGTATGATCGGGTATGAACTAATGAGAGAACCAACCTGACCATCTGGGCTGCGCGGGAACAGAGCTCAAACACACTCACACGACAGGACCCAGGCTGGGTCACACTATCGGGGAGGCTGAGTTAGTAGGCTGATCTAAAATGTTCAAATTGAATTAATGTCACAAATGTAAACGTTGTTTCCTGACTGTGTTGTTGACAGCAATAGTCTGTGTTTGTATCTCCCTGACAGACAGGAAACTAACTTCTCTGTCCACTGAGGCACGAACGGACCCAAGCCTCTGGTTTAGCTTCACTGACTCCTTTTATCCAGAAAAGGAAGAAAACAAAATGTGCTTAACCTCATTTCCTGTTTGTGCTGCTCTCCCTTTTCAACCCACAGAATGGGGAGGCTAAATCACAACACTGTCAACAGAGTCACGGGCGGGCGTGGGCCCAGACCACAGCAGCCAGCAAAACAGGTAGACAATAGAAACACCATGAATAAATGATGACTAGATTTTATGCTCAAGCTGCTCATGTAGTATTTAAGACAAAGGAGAGATGGTACTGTACAGTACAGCCACAAAATGCTGAGTATATGACTGTCTGTCTGCTACATTTTGTATTGTCAAAAGTCTAAGCAGTGATGTAATACCTGGGATCAATCCTAAGGTCCTCATAACGCCAGTTAAACATTTGCAAAAAGAGAAACAAAGGGAGGACAGAGCGAGGAGGGAGAGATGTATGGACTAGGTGAAGGAGGTATATGAAAAAGAGAAGGTGGAGATAGTTTTTTCCACCTCTATCATGTTATAGCATTCAAAGCAGGCATAGAAATATTGGTTCCCTGAGACATTCATCCCTCAAGCTTCCTGAGCAATGGGACGTTTCAGAAGACTTATGCTTAATTGGCTTACGGTATTCTGAAGAGATTGACTCATATCTCTCCTGCTGTAAACCTGCTGAGCTCGACAATCACACTTGGTTGTGCCCAGGAAATAAGCCCACATCACAGAGACAGGCTAGAGAAAGCTCCACAGATGCCAAAGTGTCTCTGAGTACACTTTCGCACTAGGCCTTACTGCCGCTTTTCAATAGTTTCATCTGTGCAACAAAATAAAACGATGGAAGACTGTAAAAAGTCAACCAAACCAAATGTTTGATTGACTTTATACAGGCTTCCACAGTTTTTCCATGGTTCTGTTATGTTGCACAGGTAGAGTACTAAACTATAGTTAGCATAAGGCCTACTGAGAAATATAAGGTGCTCTTAAAGCAACAAGGAGCAAATATAGATGACATAATATGATAAGCCATAAACTATGGACTTCAGACAGATGAGTACGCCTTACTTGACTTTACTTCCCTACAACATCAACTGTATCTTGACACCCTCAGTCACAAGCCAGACTCTTGACAGTTGTTGTAAATGCAGGACTGGAGGAGAACATTATTCAACTTTGGCTCAGAGAGCATCATATGCCTCGAAATCCACTGTGTTGATGAGTAGAGGTGTTTCTGATTCTGAAGCCCCTTTTCTTTGGTAGAATCAATAACTACTGTGTAAACTTGGGAACGCCAGACACACACTGCTGTGCGTTATTGTGTTAACATAAAGAGCTATTCTGCAGTACATGCACATTCTACCAGGGTTTGTTTCGTCTGCATTGCAGCATTGCAGCATTGCACAGACATTTGCTATTTGACTGATCTACTATATCACACATTGGCATTATAGTTCCATTCACCAAAGCTTATTATCTGTATATAACATGTTATACAGTATTATTAACCATTATTAATCCTCTCTGGTTCATTACCATAAAACAGATACACTTTCTCTCAAAATATCCCCAACAGCAATGGCCTCAGCTCTCCTTCTCAACCTTGTCGTCTGCAGCGTGGTGACAACTCTCCAAGAGGCCTTAGCAGGAGAGAGTTCATAGTGTATAGTGTAGCAGCATGTGCATCTTGTTCATTTCTATATTCTCTCATCTCACACGCCACACATACTCGTTATCTGTCAGAGAGCCGTCATGTCACCTCTAAATGGGTTGCAGTCTCCTCTCTCAAAGTGTAAACCGATTGTGCTAACGCTCCACTCTCGGGGTTGATTGACAGGCAGAATGTCAGGAGACACCCAGAATGTCAGCAGACACCCAGAGCTGTGGAGCAACAAAGGGGGGGATAAGGCCCTTGTTCGCCGCGTGAGAGTGGCACACATTTCCAGTTCTATCTCCAGCCGGCTACAATAAGGGAATCATGATTTGAATACTGAGAGGTGTCTTTATCTCTCTGAGTTTTGCTACTATAGATATAATCAGTTGAACAGGCTGCATATACAGTGCCTTCGGGAAGTATTCAGACCCCTTGACTTTTTCCATATTTTGTTACTTTACAGCCTTATTCTCAAATTGATTTTTAAAAAATGTCCTCAGCAATCTAGACACCATACCCCATAATGACAAAAGCGAGAACAGGTTTTTAGACTTTTTGCAAAATAAAACGTTTTTACATAAGTATTCAGACCCTTTGCAATGAGACTCGAAATAGAGCTCTGGTGCATCCTGTTTCCATTGATCATCCTTGAGATGTTTCTACAACTTGATTGGAGTACTTTGTGGTAAATTCAACTGATTAAACATGATTTGGAAAGGCACACCTGTCTATATAATGTCCCTGTAACGCCTTGGTCAATATGTTTTGTGTTTTCGTTATATATTTTGGTCAGGCCAGGGTGTGACATGGGTTTATGTGTTGGGTTCGTATTGGGGTTTTATTAGCATTGGGATTGTGTATGATTAGGGGGGTGTCTAGTTAGGCTTGGCTGCCTGAGGCGGTTCTCAATTGGAGTCAGGTGATTCTCGTTGTCTCGGATTGGGAACCGTATTTAGGTAGCCTGAGTTCACTTTGTAATTCGTGGGTGATTGTTCCTGTCTCTGTGTTATAGTCACCAGATAGGCTGTAATTAGTTTCACGTTCCGTTCTGTTGTTTTTGTATTTAGTATTCAGTTATTTCATGTACCGCGATTTATTTCATTAAAGTCATGAGTAACCTACACGCTGCATTTCGGTCCGACTCTCTTCTTTCAACAGACGAACGCCGTTACAGAATCACCCACCTCTCACGGACCGAGCAGCGTGTAACTGGCAATGACGTAGATAACTGGCAGGAGCTAAAGGAGGACGTTATGGAAGGTAAAGGCATGGAGTATACGACGTGGGAAGAAATCGACAGGTGGGCGGCCGACCCAGAGAGAGTGCAGGCGCCCGCCTGGGATTCGCTTCAGCAGTGCGAAGAGGGCTACAGGCTAATGGAGTCAAAAAGGAAAACACGGGCGACGGAGAGCGAAAACCGAAAGTAACCCCCAATTATTTATTGGGGGAGGGCGCAGAGAGAGAGTGGCTGAGTCAGGGTTCAGACCTGAGCCAACTCTCCCTGTTAATCGTGAAGAGCAGTTGCAGTGGGAGAGGCTGCACCACTTGGAGAATTGGACATGGGAGGAGGAATTAGACGGTAAAGGACCTTGGGCTCAGCCTGGAGAATATCGCCGTCCCAAGGAAGAAATAGATGCGGCTAAAGCGGAGAGGCGCTGGTATGAGGAGGCAGCACGGCGACGCGGTTGGAAGCCGGAAAAGCAGCCCCAAAAAATTATTGGGGGGGAGGCTAGAAGGGAGAATAGTTATGCCAGGTAGGAGACCTGCGCAAACTCCCTGTGCTCACCGTTGGGCTAGAGAGACCGGGCAGGCACCGTGTTATGCTATGGAGCGCACGGTGTTTCCAGTGCGGGTGCAGAGTCAGGTGCGGCACATACCAGCCCTTCCTATTGGCCGGGCTAGAGTGGGCATCAAGCCAGGTAAGCTTGGGCAGGCTCGGTGCTCAAGAGCTCCAGTGCGCCTGCACGGTCCGGTCTATCCAGAGCCACCTCTACACACCAGTCCTCCGGTAGCAGCTCCCCGCACCAGGCTTCCTGTGCATGTCCTCGATCCAGTACCACCAGTTCCAGCACCACGCACCAGGCCTCCAGTGCGCCTCGCCTGTTTAGCGCAGCCAGAGCCTTTCTCCTCTCCTGCGCTGCCGGAGTCTCCCGTCTGCCTAGTGCCGCCAGTGCCGCCAGTCTGCCCAGCTCCGCCAGTGCTCCCAGTCTGCCCAGCGCCGCCAGTGCTCCCAGTCTGCCCAGCGCCGCCAGACAACCAGTCTCTTCCAGATCTGCCAGACAACCAGTCTCTTCCAGATCTGCCAGACAACCAGTCCCTTCCAGATCTACTTGTCAACCTGAATCTTCCAGTTCCGCCAGCCAGCCAGGATTTACCGGAGCCTACTACCTGCCTGAGCTTCCTCTCTGTACTGGGCTTCCTCTCAGTACTGGGCTTCCTCTCAGTACTGGGCTTCCTCTCAGTACTGGGCTTCCTCTCAGTACTGGGCTTCCCCTCAGTCCCGGGCTGCTTCTGTCCTGAGATGCCCCTCTGTCCTGAGATGCCCCTCTGTCCCGAGCTGCCCCTCTGTCCCGGGCTGCCCCTCTGTCCCGAGCTGCCCCTCTGTCCCGAGATGCCCCTCTGTCCCGAGCTGCCCCTCTGTCACGAGCTGCTCCTCAGTTATGTGGGGATCTGGGTGAGGACTATTAGGCCATGGTCGGCGGAGAGGGTGGATTATCCCAGGACGCGAAGGGGAGGAACTAGGACATTAATGGAGTGGGGTCCACGTCCCGAGCCAGAACCGCCACCATGGACAGACGCCCACCCAGACCCTCCCTATGCTCTTGAGGTGCGTCCGGGAGTCCGCACCTTAGGGGGGGTGGTTCTGTCACGCCTTGGTCAATATGTTTTGTATTTTCGTTATATATTTTGGTCAGACCAGGCTGTGACATGGGTTTATGTTTTGGGTTCGTATTGGGGTTTTATTAGAATTGGGATTGTGTATGATTAGGGGGGTGTCTAGTTAGGCTTGGCTGCCTGAGGCGGTTCTCAATTGGAGTCAGGTGATTCTCGTTGTCTCGGATTGGGAACCACCGTGAAAAAAAACTTCCGGTTCCGGTTGGAGCGAGTGGTCGCATCTGCACGTCGCTCCAACGGGTAGTATAACTTTTTCATTATATTTCATTATATCACAACGGTTTGATTTGTCTTATCTTAGCAATTTCTTCTCAGCTAGCTACATAGCCGTCTTTGTATCAAAGATAATTGCGTAATTATCGTATTTCGCCGTCCTAACGTAGTCTTCACTAGCCAGCTAGCTAACGTCCACTGATTAGCTGCACTGAGAAACTATTACACTCAACTGAACGACTTGATTAGTTTAGTGTTAGCTACCTACATAGCTGTCTTTGCTGTCTTCGTATCATCGTATCATCGTATCCAAGATAATTGTGTTGTTTAGGTTTAGAGTGTGTAGTCTTAGAGTGATTATCTTAATTTACCGAGGTTAGCTAGCCAGCTATTTGTCGTCCTTAACGTAGGTGACTCTGCTAGCTAGCCAACTCTGCTAGCTAGCCAACAGCTAGCCAACGCTAGCCAACGTCTTCTGTATAGAACTCAACTACCCGGTCGCATTCACAGGTTGTATCACATTTTCACTTCATTTCATTACAGTACAACGGTTTGATTTGTTTGATCGTAGCTAGCTACTTAGCTAGCTACATAGCCGTCTTTGTATCAAAGATAATTGTGTAGTCTAGAGCGATTTTCTAGGTTCGCTAGCCATCTATTGTCGTTCTTTTAACGCAACGTAACGTAAACAACACTGCTAGCTAGCCTGCTAGCCCCCGAATAGCAACACTGCAGAAACTATTACACTCATCGGAACGACTTGATTAGTGTAGTGTCAACAACGCACCCACTGCCAGCTGGCCTACTTCAGCAGTACTGTATCATTTTAATCATTTTAGTCAATAAGATTCTTGCTACGTAGCTTAACTTTCTGAACATTCGAGACGTGTAGTCCACTTGTCATTCCAATCTCCTTTGCATTAGCGTAGCCTCTTCTGTAGCCTGTCAACTATGTGTCTGTTTATCCCTGTTCTCTCCTCTCTGCACAGACCATACAAACGCTCCACACCGCGTGGCCGCGGCCACCCTACTCTGGTGGTCCCAGCGCGCACGACCCACGTGGAGTTCCAGGTCTCCGGTAGCCTCTGGAACTGCCAATCTGCGGTCAACAAGGCAGAGTTCATCTCAGCCTATGCCTCCCTCCAGTCCCTCGACTTCTTGGCACTGACGGAAACATGGATCACCACAGACAACACTGCTACTCCTACTGCTCTCTCTTCGTCCGCCCACGTGTTCTCGCACACCCCGAGAGCGTCTGGTCAGCGGGGTGGTGGCACCGGGATCCTCATCTCTCCCAAGTGGTCATTCTCTCTTTCTCCCCTTACCCATCTGTCTATCGCCTCCTTTGAATTCCATGCTGTCACAGTTACTAGCCCTTTCAAGCTTAACATCCTTATCATTTATCGCCCTCCAGGTTCCCTCGGAGAGTTCATCAATGAGCTTGATGCCTTGATAAGCTCCTTTCCTGAAGACGGCTCACCTCTCACAGTTCTGGGCGACTTTAACCTCCCCACGTCTACCTTTGACTCTTTCCTCTCTGCCTCCTTCTTTCCACTCCTCTCCTCTTTTGACCTCACCCTCTCACCTTCCCCCCTACTCACAAGGCAGGCAATACGCTCGACCTCATCTTTACTAGATGCTGTTCTTCCACTAACCTCACTGCAACTCCCCTCCAAGTCTCCGACCACTGCCTTGTATCCTTTTCCCTCTCGCTCTCATCCAACACCTCCCACACTGCCCCTACTCGGATGGTATCGCGCCGTCCCAACCTTCGCTCTCTCTCCCCCGCTACTCTCTCCTCTTCCATCCTATCATCTCTTCCCTCCGCTCAAACCTTCTCCCACCTATCTCCTGATTCTGCCTCCTCAACCCTCCTCTCCTCCCTCTCTGCATCCCTTGACTCTCTATGTCCCCTATCCTCCAGGCCGGCTCGGTCCTCCCTCCCGCTCCGTGGCTCGATGACTCATTGCGAGCTCACAGAACAGGGCTCCGGGCAGCTGAGCGGAAATGGAGGAAAACTCGCCTCCCTGCGGACCTGGCATCCTTTCACTCCCTCCTCTCTACATTTTCCTCCTCTGTCTCTGCTGCTAAAGCTACTTTCTACCACGCTAAATTCCAAGCATCTGCCTCTAACCCTAGGAAGCTCTTTGCCACCTTCTCCTCCCTCCTGAATCCTCCGCCCCCCCCCCCCTCCTCCCTCTCTGCAGATGACTTCGTCAACCATTTTGAAAAGAAGGTCGACGACATCCGATCCTCGTTTGCTAAGTCAAACGACACCGCTGGTTCTGCTCACACTGCCCTACCCTGTGCTCTGACCTCTTTCTCCCCTCTCTCTCCAGATGAAATCTCGCGTCTTGTGACGGCCGGCCGCCCAACAACCTGCCCGCTTGACCCTATCCCCTCCTCTCTTCTCCAGACCATTTCCGGAGACCTTCTCCCTTACCTCACCTCGCTCATCAACTCATCCCTGACCGTTGGCTACGTCCCTTCCGTCTTCAAGAGAGCGAGAGTTGCACCCCTTCTGAAAAAACCTACACTCGATCCCTCCGATGTCAACAATTACAGACCAGTATCCCTTCTTTCTTTTCTCTCCAAAACTCTTGAACGTGCCGTCCTTGGCCAGCTCTCCCGCTATCTCTCTCTGAATGACCTTCTTGATCCAAATCAGTCAGGTTTCAAGACTAGTCATTCAACTGAGACTGCTCTCCTCTGTATCACGGAGGCGCTCCGCACTGCTAAAGCTAACTCTCTCTCCTCTGCTCTCATCCTTCTAGATCTATCGGCTGCCTTCGATACTGTGAACCATCAGATCCTCCTCTCCACCCTCTCCGAGTTGGGCATCTCCGGCGCGGCCCACGCTTGGATTGCGTCCTACCTGACAGGTCGCTCCTACCAGGTGGCGTGGCGAGAATCTGTCTCCTCACCACGCGCTCTCACCACTGGTGTCCCCCAGGGCTCTGTTCTTGGCCCTCTCCTATTCTCGCTATACACCAAGTCACTTGGCTCTGTCATAACCTCACATGGTCTCTCTTATCATTGCTATGCAGACGACACACAATTAATCTTCTCCTTTCCCCCTTCTGATGACCAGGTGGCGAATCGCATCTCTGCATGTCTGGCAGACATATCAGTGTGGATGACGGATCACCACCTCAAGCTGAACCTCGGCAAGACGGAGCTGCTCTTCCTCCCGGGGAAGGACTGCCCGTTCCATGATCTCGCCATCACGGTCGACAACTCCATTGTGTCCTCCTCCCAGAGCGCCAAGAACCTTGGCGTGATCCTGGACAACACCCTGTCGTTCTCAACTAACATCAAGGCGGTGGCCCGTTCCTGTAGGTTCATGCTCTACAACATCCGCAGAGTACGACCCTGCCTCACACAGGAAGCGGCGCAGGTCCTAATCCAGGCACTTGTCATCTCCCGTCTGGATTACTGCAACTCGCTGTTGGCTGGGCTCCCTGCCTGTGCCATTAAACCCCTTCAACTCATCCAGAACGCCGCAGCCCGTCTGGTGTTCAACCTTCCCAAGTTCTCTCACGTCACCCCGCTCCTCCGTTCTCTCCACTGGCTTCCAGTTGAAGCTCGCATCCGCTACAAGACCATGGTGCTTGCCTACGGAGCTGTGAGGGGAACGGCACCTCAGTACCTCCAGGCTCTGATCAGGCCCTACACCCAAACAAGGGCACTGCGTTCATCCACCTCTGGCCTGCTCGCCTCCCTACCACTGAGGAAGTACAGCTCCCGCTCAGCCCAGTCAAAACTGTTCGCTGCCCTGGCCCCCCCAATGGTGGAACAAACTCCCTCACGACGCCAGGACAGCGGAGTCAATCACCACCTTCCGGAGACACCTGAAACCCCACCTCTTTAAGGAATACCTAGGATAGGTTAAGTAATCCCTCTCACCCCACCCCCCCCCTAAGTTTTAGATGCACTATTGTTAAGTGACTGTCCCACTGGATGTCATAAGGTGAATGCACCAATTTGTAAGTCGCTCTGGATAAGAGCGTCTGCTAAATGACTTAAATGTAAATGTAAATGTAAATGTAAATGTAAATGTAAATGGAACCGTATTTAGGTAGCCTGAGTTAACTTTGTAATTCGTGGGTGATGGTTCCTGTCTCTGTGTTGTAGTCACCAGTAGGGTGTAATTAGTTTCACGTTCCGTTCTGCTGTTTTTGTATTTAGTATTCAGTTATTTCATGTACCGTGATTTATTTCATTAAAGTCATGAGTAACCTACACGCTGCATTTCGGTCCGACTATCTTCTTTCAACAGACGAACGCCGTTACAGTCCCACAGTTGACATTGCACGTCAAAGCAAAAACAAAGTCATGAGGTCGAAGGAATTGTCCGTAGAGCTCTGAGACAGGATTGTGTCGAGGCACAGATCTGGGGAAGGGAACAAACCAAAAAATCTGCTGCATTGAAGGTCCCCAAGAACATAGTGGCCTCCATCATTCTTATATTAAAGAAATTCAGAACCACTAAGACTCTTCCTACAGCTGGCCGCCTGGCCAAACTGATTTTCACTCTGACAGAGTTCCAGAGTTCCTTTGTGGAGATGGGAGAACCTTCCAGAAGGATAACCATCTCTGCAGCACTCCACCAATCAAGCATTTCTGGTAGAGTGGCCAGATGAAAGCCACATGACAGCCCGCTTGCAGTTTGCCAAAAGGCATCTAAAGATTCTCAGACCATGAGAAACAAGATTCTCTGGTCTGATGAAACCAAGATTGAACTCTTTGGCCTGAATGCCAAGCGTCACGTCTGGAGGAAACCTGGCACCATCACTACGGTGAAGCATGGTGGGGGCAGCATCATGCTGTGGGGATGAGACTCAGGGACAGAGAGACTAATCAGCATTTAGGCAAAGATGAATGGCGCAAAGAGATCCTTGATGAAAACTTGTTACAGAGTGCTCAGGACCTCAAACTGCGGCAAATGTTAATCTTCCAACAGGACAGCGACCCTAAGCACACAGCCAACACAGCGCAGGAGTGGCTTCGGAACAAGTCTCTGAATGTCCTTAAGTGGCCCAGCCAGAGCACAGACTTGAACCCAATCGAACATCTCTGGAGAGACCTGAAAATAGCTGTACAGCAACACTCCCCTTCCAACCTGACAGAGCTTGAGAGGATCTGCATAGAAGAATGGGAGAAACTCCCCAAATACAGGTGTGCCAAGCTTGTAGCGTCATACCTAAGAAGACTCAAGGCTGTAATTGCTGACAAAATTGCTTCAACAAAGTACAGAGTAAATATTGTACTTATGTAAATGTGATATTTCAGTTTTTTTATACAAATTAGCAAAAAGTCTAAAAATCATTTTTTCTTTGTCATTATGGGTTATTGTATGTAGAGTGATTAGGGAAAATACAATTTAATACATTTTTGAATAAGGCTGTAACCTAACCAATTTGGAAAAATTTAAGGGGTCTGAATACTTTTCAAATGCACGGTATATGTTTTGAAATCCACTTATGACCAAATATGGAATATTACCTATACTATGTGCAGTAATATCCGTTCTCATACTAAATAGTGGATTGCCTTGGAGAACAATGGATTTGGGTATTCACCAACCGACCTGTAGTGCCCAGCTGCTGAGTTGCTATAGTCACCCCCAGGTCAAGGTGAATATGACCTGACCATTTTCTCTCAACTCACAATATCTATGTGAGTATGTGCCTTTCCCTAATAGGCCACACTGCAGAACAATGTCAAGAGACCTTTAAAAAAAGCAATTTCCAGAAACTATCCAGCAGTCCCACCCATTATATTTTATGCTCCATTCACATAAAACGTGCTGCTCAGCCTTGGTTGTGTTTTTTATGGGTTCGATGTGGACACTGTGCTGTGCTGTGCTGTACTTCATTCCAACAGAGAGATGCAAGCCGGGGGCTAAAGGAGATATCGAGCACAGCTGAGAGATGGAGAGGCGATTGATAGATTTAATTTTTGAAGCTTACATTTCCATCGTAGCATGGCTGAAAAGAAAGGAGTGGAAGAAGAGACGACCCAGGGCTCTGTGACTGCCACTGAAAACCCTGTTTAATGTTTCTTGGCTGGGGATGAGCACTGGTAAATGTCTGGTAGGATTTATATTATCTAACTGCACTTCAAAGGACAGTTATTAAAGCACATTTCTTTAATTAACAATCAGGGGCCGTCAATCTGCAACAGTAATAACAGCATGGGAATTAGTGTTTAGAAGAGGAAATTAAACTTGCCTGATTTATTGTCAGCAATGTTGGGATAGCACTGTGACAAAACACTCTGATGGTAGGCTATTTGAAACATTCAGTCAGATGCTAAGCTACTTGAAATATTCAGTCAGATGCTAAGCTTTTTGAAACATTCAGTCAGATGCTAAGCTTTTTGAAACATTCAGTCAGATGCTAAGCTTTTTGAAACATTCAGTCAGATGCTAAGCTATTTGAAACATTCAGTCAGATGCTAAGCTATTTTAAATATTCAGTCAGATGCTAAGCTATTTGAAACATTCAGTCAGATGCTAAGCTTTTTGAAACATTCAGTCAGATGCTAAGCTATTTGAAACATTCAGTCAGATGCTAAGCTATTTTAAATATTCAGTCAGATGCTAAGCTATTTGAAACATTCAGTCAGATGCTAAGCTTTTTGAAACATTCAGTCAGATGCTAAGCTATTTGAAACATTCAGTCAGATGCTAAGCTATTTTAAATATTCAGTCAGATGCTAAGCTATTTGAAACACTCAGTCAGATGGTAAGCTATGCCTCGGCTGTGGGAGGGAAATAAAGCATAATAACAATAAAGAGCCCAAAAACATATTACCCAGAGGGAATGGAAGAGATATGTTGTACGATGGTGTATTTATTTGGATCCCCATTAGCTTCTACTTTAAACTGAATAAGTCTTAGAAAATAAAATGTCTTCTAGAAAGTGGTATGAGCCAATCATAGCTCACCATGAAGAGAACCAGTCATCACTCACCACATTTGATTAGAATCATGACGTCAAGGATAACATAAATATCCATGATCTTCTGCCAAATGTTAATACTTCCTCCAAAATGCTACTATCCCTCTCTGTAGAAATATCATAATCTTAATGAGCACTTGAAGAAATGTTTTCAATCACCAAAAGAAAAAAGGAAAAATACATTGAACTGACACAACTCATGATCTTTAACCATGTACTAAACATGCTCCCTGTAAATAGCACATAGGCCTATATATTTAGCCTACATGTGCCAAATATTTCAGCTCAATCACGAGCTAATCACACACAACCAAGAGGAACATGTTCTGAACCATAATCCCGACTTTGACACAATACCACCATATAATCTTTATAGTATATAATGCCCATCATTGACATATTTATTGCTCTAAATGATTCAAGGCATTAGAAATTCAACAGAGAGTGTTAAAATCAGAGTGCAAAAGAATGGGACGGTGGCCAATTTGGAAGGTGATATCCTCGGTGCTCAGCCTCAACCAAGTGTTTCCAGTTAACAACAACACAATTGACTGAACTTAAAAGGGGTTCCAATTTCCAGGTAAGGGCAAGGCTCTCAGTGTAGACCCAATTACTGCTACGCTGTTAGCACTTCTCCGCTAATTGCATTCATCATCACTGCAAATTCATTATCATCGAATCGAAGATCAAGGATCCCTCATTTCTATTAAAATCTAAAAGCCACCAGGTTTCTTTTGAGTTGCAGGGTAGTTAGAGGCAGGTAACTAGCTTCCAATGTGGTGTGGGATAATGTCATTATATTGGAACTCTAATTGGAGAAGGACAGGAGAGGGTAATCACTGCAGAGATGTGTGAAACGCTGGGCCACAGCAGGGGGTCCGTTAGTACAATGAAAGATCATTTGAGATCATTTAGAGACACTCAACTAATGTCTAATTAAACCACTCTTGACCTGACAACTACAGCAGTAACGACTCTTAACCTGATAACTACAGTAGTAACCACTTTTAACCTGACAACTACAGTACAGTAGTAACCACTCTTAACCTGATAACTACAGTAGTAACCACTTTTAACCTGACAACTACAGTACAGTAGTAACCACTCTTAACCTGATAACTACAGTAGTAACCACTTTTAACCTGACAACTACAGTGCAGTAGTAACCACTCTTAACCTGATAACTATAGTAGTAACCACTTTTAACCTGACAACTACAGTACAGTAGTAACCACTCTTAACGTGATAACTACAGTAGTAACCATTTTTAACCTGACAACTACAGTAGTAACCACTCTTGTGTGATAGTTGTTGTTGTTCATACTAACCCAACAATGCTTGTAAGTGTAAGGTATTGTTAACATTCAAGCAAATCAACTCATGTCTTTCTGTTATGCACGATAAATAATTCACCTGATGTGGCAAAGTTCCTAAACACCTCACAAAGCACAGAAGAAGAACAACATACTGCAGTCTGCATATGAAAGATTCAAATCTCTAAGCGTTTACTGTCCACTTCTTAAACAAATTGTATTTCTATATCAAATGTCTTCCTCAGTCCTTCATGGATAAACAGTGCATCATACCTCACATCCTCCCAGCTCATATAACCAGCTGCCATTCAGAGAGGTCTATAGCATGGGACTAATCTCAGTGGTCTACCACTAGGAAACAGAGCCACCTGACCTGACCCCCTCCCCTGTCTGTCACCAACAGCGCATTTCAAACAGGCCCCACATCTCCATCACTTCCGTTTCCTCATCTTTATCTCCTCATCTCGATACATTGACATGGACCACACACACGCTCTGTCTTCTCCACCACGCTCAGCTCTGTCCCTAGGGAGGCCATTACCTGCTCTGCCACCACTGCCTGCCCGCTGCCCAGCAGAATGACAGCACTAGTCCCAGAGCTATGCTGTTCTCTCTGCCCTATTTTGGCTGTAGGCTACTTGATGTACACCATTACAAATCTGCAAGGCTCCCATCAGAACCAGTCTGATGTCATTATCTCACTGTTAGAAGACAATATACTATATATTTCAGGGGGGAAATGGAAGCAGGAAATACATTACAGTGACTGTTTGATTTCAAATCAAATCGAATTTTATTTGTCACATGCGCCGAATAAAACAGGTGTAGTTTAACGTCATTCGTCTGTTGTTTGAAGAGAGTCAGACCGAAATGCAGCGTGTAGGTTACTCATGACTTTTAATGAAGATAATAGTGGTACATGAAATAACTGAAGAAGAAAACAACAAACAGAACGTGAACTAATTACAGCCTATCTGGTGACTAACACAGAGACAGGTACAATCACCCGGGATGGTATGGTTTGGAGCGAGTGGTCGCATCGCACTTCCCGCAGGTAGTATAACTTTTTCATTACATTTCATTATATTTCATTATAGCACAACGGTTTGATTTGTCTAATCTTAGCAATTTCTTCTCAGCTAGCTACATAGCCGTCTTTGTATAAAAGATAATAAGATTCTTGCTACGTAGCTTAACTTTCTGAACATTCGAGACGTGTAGTCCACTTGTCATTCCAATCTCCTTTGCATTAGCGTAGCCTCTTCTGTAGCCTGTCAACTATGTGTCTGTTTATCCCTGTTCTCTCCTCTCTGCACAGACCATACAAACGCTCCACACCGCGTGGCCGCGGCCACCCTAATCTGGTGGTCCCAGCGCGCACGACCCACGTGGAGTTCCAGGTCTCCGGTAGCCTCTGGAACTGCCGATCTGCGGTCAACAAGGCAGAGTTCATCTCAGCCTATGCCTCCCTCCAGTCCCTCGACTTCTTGGCACTAACGGAAACATGGATCACCACAGACAACACTGCTACTCCTACTGCTCTCTCTTCGTCCGCCCACGTGTTCTCGCACACCCCGAGAGCTTCTGGTCAGCGGGGTGGTGGCACCGGGATCCTCATCTCTCCCAAGTGGTCATTCTCTCTTTCTCCCCTTACCCATCTGTCTATCGCCTCCTTTGAATTCCATGCTGTCACAGTTACCAGCCCTTTCAAGTTTAACATCCTTATCATTTATCGCCCTCCAGGTTCCCTCGGAGAGTTCATCAATGAGCTTGATGCCTTGATAAGCTCCTTTCCTGAGGACGGCTCACCTCTCACAGTTCTGGGCGACTTTAACCTCCCCACGTCTACCTTTGACTCATTCCTCTCTGCCTCCTTCTTTCCACTCCTCTCCTCTTTTGACCTCACCCTCTCACCTCCCCCCCCTACTCACAAGGCAGGCAATACGCTCGACCTCATCTTTACTAGATGCTGTTCTTCCACTAACCTCATTGCAACTCCCCTCCAAGTCTCCGACCACTACCTTGTATCCTTTTCCCTCTCGCTCTCATCCAACACCTCCCACACTGCCCCTACTCGGATGGTATCGCGCCGTCCCAACCTTCGCTCTCTCTCCCCCGTTACTCTCTCCTCTTCCATCCTATCATCTCTTCCCTCCGCTCAAACCTTCTCCAACCTATCCCTTGATTCTGCCTCCTCAACCCTCCTCTCCACCCTCTCTGCATCCTTTGACTCTCTATGTCCCGTATCCTCCAGGCCGGCTCGGTCCTCCCCTCCCGCTCCGTGGCTAGATGACTCATTGCGAGCTCACAGAACAGGGCTCCGGGCAGCCGAGCGGAAATGGAGGAAAACTCGCCTCCCTGCGGACCTGGCATCCTTTCACTCCCTCCTCTCTACATTTTCCTCCTCTGTCTCTGCTGCTAAAGCCACTTTCTAC
Organism: Oncorhynchus gorbuscha; assembly: GCF_021184085.1. Taxonomy (NCBI): domain Eukaryota; kingdom Metazoa; phylum Chordata; class Actinopteri; order Salmoniformes; family Salmonidae; genus Oncorhynchus; species Oncorhynchus gorbuscha. The sequence continues at coordinate 68,043,876 of NC_060190.1, read as the reverse complement.
CACGCTAAATTCCAAGCATCTGCCTCTAACCCTAGGAAGCTCTTTGCCACCTTCTCCTCCCTCCTGAATCCTCCTCCCCCTCCCCCCCCTCCTCCCTCTCTGCAGACGACTTCGTCAACCATTTTGAAAAGAAGGTCGACGACATCCGATCCTCGTTTGCTAAGTCAAACGACACCGCTGGTTCTGCTCACACTGCCCTACCCTGTGCTCTGACCTCTTTCTCCCCTCTCTCTCCAGATGAAATCTCGCGTCTTGTGACGGCCGGCCGCCCAACAACCTGCCCGCTTGACCCTATCCCCTCCCCTCTTCTCCAGACCATTTCCGGAGACCTTCTCCCTTACCTCACCTCGCTCATCAACTCATCCCTGACCGCTGGCTACGTCCCTTCCGTCTTCAAGAGAGCGAGAGTTGCTCCCCTTCTGAAAAAACCTACACTCGATCCCTCCGATGTCAACAATTACAGACCAGTATCCCTTCTTTCTTTTCTCTCCAAAACTCTTGAACGTGCCGTCCTTGGCCAGCTCTCCCGCTATCTCTCTCTGAATGACCTTCTTGATCCAAATCAGTCAGGTTTCAAGACTAGTCATTCAACTGAGACTGCTCTCCTCTGTATCACGGAGGCGCTCCGCACTGCTAAAGCTAACTCTCTCTCCTCTGCTCTCATCCTTCTAGATCTATCGGCTGCCTTCGATACTGTGAACCATCAGATCCTCCTCTCCACCCTCTCCGAGTTGGGCATCTCCGGCGTGGCCCACGCTTGGATTGCGTCCTACCTGACAGGTCGCTCCTACCAGGTGGCGTGGCGAGAATCTGTCTCCGCTCTCACCACTGGTGTCCCCCAGGGCTCTGTTCTAGGCCCTCTCCTATTCTCGCTATACACCAAGTCACTTGGCTCTGTCATAACCTCACATGGTCTCTCCTATCATTGCTATGCAGACGACACACAACTAATCTTCTCCTTTCCCCCTTCTGATGACCAGGTGGCGAATCGCATCTCTGCATGTCTGGCAGACATATCAGTGTGGATGACGGATCACCACCTCAAGCTGAACCTCGGCAAGACGGAGCTGCTCTTCCTCCCGGGGAAGGACTGCCCGTTCCATGATCTCGCCATCACGGTTGACAACTCCATTGTGTCCTCCTCCCAGAGCGCTAAGAACCTTGGCGTGATCCTGGACAACACCCTGTAGTTCTCAACCAACATCAAGGCGGTGGCCCGTTCCTGTAGGTTCATGCTCTACAACATCCGCAGAGTACGACCCTGCCTCACACAGGAAGCGGCGCAGGTCCTAATCCAGGCACTTGTCATCTCCCGTCTGGACTACTGCAACTCGCTGTTGGCTGGGCTCCCTGCCTGTGCCATTAAACCCCTTCAACTCATCCAGAACGCTGCAGCCCGTCTGGTGTTCAACCTTCCCAAGTTCTCTCACGTCACCCCGCTCCTCCGTTCTCTCCACTGGCTTCCAGTTGAAGCTTGCATCCGCTACAAGACCATGGTGCTTGCCTACGGAGCTGTGAGGGGAACGGCACCTCAGTACCTCCAGGCTCTGATCAGGCCCTACACCCAAACAAGGGCACTGCGTTCATCCACCTCTGGCCTGCTCGCCTCCTTACCACTGAGGAAGTACAGCTCCCGCTCAGCCCAGTCAAAACTGTTCGCTGCTCTGGCCCCCCAATGGTGGAACAAACTCCCTCACGACGCCAGGACAGCGGAGTCAATCACCACCTTCCGGAGACACCTGAAACCCCACCTCTTTAAGGAATACCTAGGATAGGATAAGTATTCCCTCTCACCCCCCCCTTTAAGATTTAGATGCACTATTGTAAAGTGACTGTTCCACTGGATGTCATAAGGTGAATGCACCAATTTGTAAGTCGCTCTGGATAAGAGCGTCTGCTAAATGACTTAAATGTAAATGTTAAATGTAAATGTAAATACAACGCGCACTCAGGCTACCTAAATACGGTTCCCAATCCGAGACAACGAGAAACACCTGACTCCAATTGGGAATCGCCTCAGGCAGCCAAGCCTAACTAGACACACCCATAATCATACACAATCCCAATAAATACAAACCCCAATACGAAACACAACATATAAACCCATGTCACACCCTGGCCTACCCAAACATATAACAAAAACACAAGAAACAATGACCAAGGCGTGACATGTAGTAGACCTTACAGTGAAATGCTTACATACAATCCCTTAATCAACAACGCAGTTTTAAGACAAATAAGAAATAAAAGTAACAAAAAATTCAAGACCATCAGTACAATAATAATAGTGAGGCTATATACAGTCGTGGCCAAAAGTTTTGAGAATGACACAAGTATTACTTTTCACAAAGTCTGCTGCCTCAGTTTGTATGATGGCATGTTGCATATACTCCAGAATGGAGAGTGATCAGATTAATTGCATTTAATTAAAGTCCCTCTTTGCCATGCAAATGAACTGAATCCCCAAAAAACATTTCCACTGCATTTCAGCCCTGCCACAAAAGGACCAGCTGACATCATGTCAGTGATTCTCTTGTTAACACAGAGTGTTGACGAGGACAAGGCTGAAGAACACTCTGTCATGCCGATTGAGGTCAAATAACAGATTGGAAGCTTTAAAAGGAGAGTGTGCTTGGAATCATTGTTCTTCCTCTGTCAATGTCACGATCGTCGTATGGAGTAGACCAAAGCGCAGCGTGGTGTGAATCCATTGTTTTATTGAATGACGAAAAAACAGGAAGAACACTTAAACAAAAACAACAAAACGAACATGATGCTATGACAACGAGTGCAGACACAGGCAACTACACATAGACAATAACCCACGAACCACAATACAAAACAGGCTACCTAAATATGGTTCCCAATCAGAAACAATGAAAACACCTGCCACTGATTGAGAACCATATCAGGCCAAAACACATAGAAACAGACTAACTAGACATGCAACATAGAATGCCCACTCATATCACACTATGACCAAACAAAACAGAAACAAACAACTCAAATAATGGTCAGAGTGTGACAGTAACCCCCCTAAGGTGCGGACTCCAGCCGCAAAACCTAAACCTATAGGGGAGGGTCTGGGTGGGCATCTGGCTGCGGTGGCGGCTCTGGCGCGGGACGTGGACCCCACTCCACCATAGTCATTTCCCTCTTCAAGAACCTCTTTAGAGTGGCGACCCTCGCCTCTGACCTTGGGTTTTAGACCCTAATTAAAGGCCCTCCTGGACTGAGGAGCGCCTCTGGACTGAGGGGCAGCTCCGGACTGAGGGGCAGCTCCGAACTGAGGGGCAGCTCCGGACTGAGGGGCAGTTCTGGACTGAGGAGCAGCTCCGGACTGGCTGACGGCTCTGGCAGCTCCTGGCTGGCTGACGGCTCTGGCAGCTCCTGGCTGGTTGACGGCTCTGGTAGCTCCTGGCTGGCTGACAGCTCTGGCAGCTCCTGGCTGGCTGACGGCTCTGGCAGCTTCTGGCTGGCTGACGGCTCTGGTAGCTCCTGGCTGACTGACGGCTCTGGCAAATCCTGGCTGACTGATGGCTCAGGACAGACTGGCGGCTCTGACAGCTCAGGATAGACTGACGCTTCTGACGGGTCAGGACAGACGGGATACTCTAACAGTGCTGGGCAGGAGGAAGGCTCTGGCAGCTCTGGACAGGTGGGAGCACCTGTAGCGATGAGACGGAGAGACAGACTGTTGCGGGGGGCTGCCACCAGAGGGCTGGTGCGTGGAGGTGGCACTGGATAGACCGGACCGTGCAGGCACACTGGAGCTCTTGAGCACCGAGCCTGCCCAACCTTACCTGGTTGAATGCTCCCGGTAGCCAGGCCAGTGCGGCGAGGTGGCATAGCCCGCACTGGGCTGTGCTGGCGAACCGGGGACACCATGCGTAAGGCTGGTGCCATATATGCCGGCCCGAGGAGACGCACTGGAGACCAGATGCGTAAAGCCGGCTTCATGGCACCTGGCTCGATGCCCACTCTAGCCAGGCTGATACGAGGAGCTGGAATGTACCGCACTGGGCTATGCACACGCACTGGGGAGACCTTGCGCTCCACCGCATAACACGGTGCCTGCCCGGTCCCTCTCACTCTCTGACAAGCACGGGAAGTTGGCGCAGGTCTCCTACCTGGCTTCACAACACTCTCCGTGTGCCTCCCCAATACATTTTTGGGGCTGCTTCTTCTTGGGCTTCCAGCCACTCTGCCGTGCTGCCTCCTCATACCGGTGCCTCTTTGCTTTCGCTGCCTCCAGCTCTGCTTTGGGCGGCGATATTCCCCTGGCTGTGCCCAGGGTCCTTCGCCGTCCAGAATCTCCTCCTAAGTCCATGAGTCCTGCGTTCTTTGCCGCTGCTGCTGCTGGCCGTTACCACGCTGCTTGGTCCATTGTTGGTGGGTTATTCTGTCACGATCATCGTATGGAGTAAACCAAAGCGCAGCGTGGTGTGAATCCATTATTTTATTGAATGACGAAAAAACACGAAGAACACTTAAACAAAAACAACAAAACGAACATAATACTATGACAACGAGTGCAGACACAGGCAACTACACATAGACAATAACCCACGAACCACAATACAAAACAGGCTACCTAAATATGGTTCCCAATCAGAGACAACGACACCTGCCACTGATTGAGAACCATATCAGGCCAAAACACATAGAAACAGACTGACTAGACATGCAACATAGAATGCCCACTCATATCACACCCTGATCAAACAAAACATAGAAAAAAACAACAATAATGGTCAGAATGTGACAGTCAACCATGGTTACCTGCAAGGAAACACGTGCCGTCATCATAGCTTTGCACAAAAAGCGCTTCACAGGCAAGGATATTGCTGCCAGTAAGACTGCACCTAAATCAACCATGTATCAGATCATCAAGAACTTCAAAGAAAGAGCGGTTCAATTGTTGTGAAGAAAGCCTCCAATGCGCCCAAAAAAGTCCAGCAAGCGCCAAGACCGTCTCCTAAAGTTGATTCTGCTGCGGGATCGGGGCACCCCCAGTACAGAGCTTGCTCAGGAATGGCAGCAGGCAGGTGTGAGTGCACCTGCACACACAGTGAGGCGAAGACATTTGGAGGATGGCCTGCTGTCAAGAAGGGCAGCAAAGAAGCCACCTCTCTCCAGGAAAAACATCAGGGACAGACTGATATTCTGCAAAAGGTACAGGGATTGGACTGCTGAGGACTGGGGTAAAGTAATTTTCTCTGATGAATCCCCTTTCCGATTGTTTGGGGCATCTGGAAAAAAGCTTGCCCGGAGAAAACAAGGTGAGTGCTACAATCAGTCCTGTGTCATGCTAACAGTAAGGAAACCTGAGACCATTAATGTGTGGGGTTGCTTCTCAGCCAAGTGAGTGGGCTCACTCATAATTTTGCCTAAGAACACAGCCATGAATAAAGAATGGTAACAACACATCCTCCGAGAGCAACTTCTCCCAACCATCCAGGAACAGTTTGGTGACGAACAATGCCTTTTCTAGCATGATGGAGCACCTTGCCATAATGCAAAAGTGATAACAATGTGGCTCGGGGATCAAAACATCGATATTTTGGGTCCATAGCCAGTAAACTCCCCAGACCTTAATCCCATTGAGAACTTGTGGTCAATCCTCAAGAGGTGGGTGGACAAACAAAACCCCACAAATTCTGACAAACTCCAAGCATTGATTATGCAAGAATGGGCTGCCATCAGTCAGGATGTGGCCCAGAAGTTCATTGACAGCATGCCAGGGGACAGATTGCAGAGGTCTTGAAAAAGAAGGGTAAACACAGCAAATATTGACTCTTTGCATCGACTTCATGTAATTGTCAATAAAAGCCTTTGACACTTATGAAATGCTTGTAATTATACTTCAGTATTCCATAGTAACATCTGACAAAAATATCTAAAGACACTGAGGCAGCAAACTTTGTGGAATTAATACTTGTGTCATTCTCAAAACTTTTGGCCACGACTGTACAGGGGATACCGGTACAGAGTCAATATGATTTGATTATTAAAATGGAAAAGCTGAAGGCAGGAACAGGTTATGGGTTGTTTCAACACAGAAGAAAATAGTAAATATCGGTAGAGGCTTCTCTGACTTAAACATTTGGTTTCTAGTCTAAACAGACAAGAGATTAGACAGAACCAAGTCATGGTTGGTTCACATAATGCTAGTCATAACAATGACCTCTGCACCCTGTGATCGACCCTCTGTCGATGTGACCTTTTTCAGTGAAACATCTATGGTACGCACTATATGGTTGTTAGATTCTCGTTAATTGATCACACAAGACCTGTGTGACAGGTGTCAGGTGATGCCACTGCGACTGACAGGCAGTAGTAGCTCCCTGTAGAAATTCAAAAATGAAAATCTCCCATCAAAGAAGACATAAGTATCCAAACCACCATGATCTGCTGCATCTCAGTTCAATAGGTGTCACTACAGTCCTTGGTTCGAATCACCTCCGGCCGTGATTGGGAGTCACATAGGGAGGCGCACAATTGGCCCAGCGTCGTCTGGGTTTGGCTGGGGTAGGCTGTCATTGTAAATAAGAATGTGTTCTTAACTGACTTGCCTGGTTAAATAAAAAAAAACATGTTTTTGACTAAAATGCTAATGCATATTTGCATAAAAAAACAAGTATCTCATGGAGCATAAGAACCAGTGTGAGAATGATCCATTAGAGTGCATTACACAGTTTTTACAAAGTATTCACCATAAGCAAATATGCAAATATGGCACTGGAAGGCAAATGAGGGGGAATGACTGCACAATTTCAACTCATAAGCATATCTGCACAGTCTCATGTGACGTTTGTTAAACCTTAAACCCAACATAAACCAACAAAATAAAATAAAAAATTGAATACATTTTGGGATTCGAGTTTTACAGCATCTATGAGCAGTAAGGTTTAATCCCTTACACTGTGAGATGTAACAGAGTGTGAGCATTTCATCTCCAGAAAAGCATAGCTGTCACACCGCATCACACAATCAGCTTGGCCAATGTGTTTTTCACGCCCGGTTTCCTTTCCACTGCATTTCAGCATCTGGCCATCCGGCTGCTGACTGACTAACAAATCAGAGAGAGCCTGATTGCTGTTTTCAAAATGAGAGAAAAAAATGGATCTGTTCATAGTAATGTTTTTTATTTGAATGAAATGAAGCTATTGAAAGATATCCACACGATTAATGTGTTGTGTGTGATTCAGGCGCACTTTTGATCCAGCGATTTCATGGATCTAAGTTGTATACTGTAGATCCCACCAGCAAAAAGAAAAACTGGTTTCTCTGCCCCCCCCCCCCTCTCATGACTATAACTAATGAATGTGGATGGTGCTTTGGGGGCTTGCAGTCTTATTAATGTGCTCGGCTGTGCTCTCGTCAGGTTACGGTGAAAGGTTCAATTGCTCTGGCGAGGCCCCCACCTCAATAAACAGCGGTGCTAAAGAGGTTTGTTTATTGGGCAGACCTTGGCTTGACCTCTGGAGCTGCGGGACCTGCCTTGTGATTACCTCAGTGTTGGCCCTGCCCTCAGAGACCAGTGGCTGGCAACTAGTCCACTTCCCAGGGCTGTCGAGTGGCTGTGTGGTCTGGCCATCTCTTCAAAATCAATCACACTCACTCCGCATATTGGTGCACCCACCTCTGTGGAAACGAACATGGCTTGTGGCCATACTACAGGCGCTTGGATACTAGAAGATTTTTGGAAGACTAATAATGTACTCAAGTGAGTTTATCATGAACATTTGAAACTTCAGGTCTTTTCCCTGTCTCTAGTAGCCTGGGGTTTCATTTCATCTGCGATCAGTGTTGCTGTTCCAGTGTTGTTGTTTCGTCTAATGCAGAGACGTCTCTCCAGTCGGGTATCGTTGTGACCTCATTATTTCAATGTGATGTCACAGTTTCTACCTTTTCGCCCAGGGGAGCACTGACTCTCTCCCCATCACTAAAATCACTCTGAACTTCACAACAGTTCTCCTGAAGCTGCAAATGTCTGTTTTTGTTCAAACTCCAAATCAATATGTGACCCCAGAGCACCGTACATTCCTGTCTACATCAGCCTCTCCTCATTTCAGTGTCGCACAACTAATAAGTGTCCATTAATTATTTACAGTGAGATCTGTTGGAGCGAAGAACTGATCAATATGACTGCTTTTACAGTGAGATCTGTTGGAGTGAAGAACTGATCAATATGACGGCTGTCACGAGTCCGACCGAGGGTGGTTCCCCTTCCCGGGCGGGTGGCGCTCGGCGGTCGTCGTCACTGGCCTATTAGCTGCCACTGATTGTCTTTCCTCCCCCTCCTTGTATGTTTATTGGTAGCACCTGTTTATGTATAACTAGTTTGTCTTTATTAGACAGCCGGCCCGCCTGGTTGTTGTGCGGGATTATTGCAGTGTAACCTTCGGCTCTGTTGTAGAGGTACGTGTTAGTGCCTGGTCGTGATTTTTTCCGTTGTACATTTTCATTCCCTGTGTTTGGGAATGTTACTATTGTGAGCACCCTGTGGTGCGTTGGTGCTATTAAAGACGCACAGCATTGCACTCTGTCTCCTGCGTTTGACTCCACACCCACGACACCCGGAGCATTACAACTGCTTTTACAGTGAGATCTGTTGGAGCGAAGAACTGATCCATATGACTGCTTTTACAGTGAGATCTGTTGGAGCGAAGAACTGATCCATATGACTGCTTTTACAGTGAGATCTGTTGGAGCGAAGAACTGATCCATATGACTGCTTTTACAGTGAGATCTGTTGGAGCGAAGAACTGATCCATATGACTGCTTTTACAGTAGGCTACATTATCCTTGCACCTGACCATTGTAAACAACCTCACCTCTTCACTGCGATAGCTGATAGCAATGTGTTGTGGTGAGCTTTCTGGCCCAAAATGTCGGCCTGACATCGACTAGTTGGAAGCTACTAAAGCCATACAATGTCAAGTGCTTTGAGGACCTGGTGGAAGAGATACGTTAAGCCATGTAAAGCCATACTGTATAGGAAATATTTTACATCAAGTATTGTGTTATAACATGTTACATAGTAGGTGCTTTGCATTTACCCCGTAATAGTTGAACAGTTTACGTTATTGCACATATTAAGTTATTACACAATTTGCTGACAGTAATTACACACCATCATTATGATGAGGATGTGTTCGATGTGCCCATAGAGATGCATACAGTATCTACTGTAATTGTGTTGACATACCTATGTGACTTCTGTGTGATGAAGCGAGGGTCAGCTGTCCCCAGAGAGACACCAGACAGACGGCCAACAGCAGCACCCTTCTGCACACGCTCCGTAGGTCTCTCTCCCGCATTCTGAAAAGACAGGGTGGGGAAAATTAGTTCAGTCACATATCGGTCATTAGGGCATTTTTGGGGTGTCATGCAGGAGTGGCGTAGCAACAACACTACAGCACAGCTCCAATAACATGATGCAATCTCTATTGTACTCCACACATTTGTCTGTAAGGTGACTACAACTACACCTGTTGTATTCGGGCGCATGTAACAAATAAAATTTGATTTGAATAAGAGTAGGTTCCATGTCAGCTCTGCCCTGCACAGAGACAGCAAGACAAAATCACAATGGAGAAAGCAACTGGCTTTGTGCGTTGGTCCCTTTACGAGCACTAGTGATCAGCATCATCTGTCCCATCCTGCTGATACAGTACAATGTGACTTCCTTCCCACAAACCAGAATAACAGATTCAGGATCTTAATTAACTTGATCACCCTGTTGCTGGGTAACTTTTTGGCAATGCAGGAAATTAAAAACTTGTAGTGTATTTGAGGTTTCAAAAAGCTTCTGAAGCTTGTAATTTCCATTTAGAAATTTCAGATTTAATTTTCCATTATGAAAAAAATATCAACCCTTACAAAAATGCAGTGCTTTCCTCTCACCGCTGTGAATTCCAGTTTACTGTTTGATCGACTGCAAGGATTCGTGTTTCGCATAGCATTCTTCACAGAGAAGAACACACCCATATTGATTCAGTGTGAACTGACTTAGGTAAATAACTTGTTAGTATTCACGTGTAAACATACAGAAGAGAGGTGCTATTAATTTCTCCTAAAATTATGTGTTGTATTATCTTACCAAAACATAGCTACAGGAACGCTGCAGCAACCACAAACCCACCACAACCTCCAGTATTGTACTTCTCTATAGTCCAAGAAGATCTACAAATAGAATGTCTGACTGGCCCTTATTCCTCCGTTTCCCTCTTTATAAATGACGCCTCACTGTCCCTTTTCCTCCCGTCTCCCTCTTTATAAATGACATCAGACTGTCACTTATTCCCGTTTCCCTCTTTATAAATGACGTCTGACTGTCACTTATTCCCCTGTTTCCCTCTTTATAAATGACGTCTGACTGTCCCTTATTCTCCCGTTTCCCTCTTTATAAATGATGTCTGATTGTCCCTTTTCCCCCCGTTTCCCTCTTCATAAATTACGTCTGATAGTTCCCTTTCCCCCCCGTTTCCCTCTTTATGAATTATGTCTGATTGTCCCTTTCCCCCCATTTCCCTCTTTATAAATTATGTCTGATTGTCCCTTTCCCCCCCGTTTCCCTCTTTATAAATTATGTCTGATTGTCCCTTTCCCCCCGTTTCCCTCTTTATAAATGATGTCTGATTGTCCCTTTCCCCGTTTCCCTCTTCATAAATGATGTCTGATTGTCCCTTTCCCCCCGTTTCCCTCTTTATAAATGATGTCTGATTGTCCCTTTTCCCCCGTTTACCTCTTTATAAATGACGTCTGACAGTTCCTTTCCCTCCCGTTTCCCTCTTTATAAATGACGTCTGACAGTTCCTTTCCGCCCCGTTTCCCTCTTCATAAATGACGTCTGACAGTTCCTTTCCGCCCCGTTTCCCTCTTCATAAATGACGTCTGACAGTTCCTTTCCGCCCCGTTTCCCTCTTTATAAATGACGTCTGCCAGTTCCTTTCCGCCCCGTTTCCCTCTTCATAAATGACGTCTGACAGTTCCTTTCCGCCCCGTTTCCCTCTTCATAAATGACGTCTGACTGTCCCTTTCCCCCCCGTTTCCTTCTTTATATATTACGTCTGTCTTTCACTCATTGCCTTCTTTTCTCTCCCCCTCCTCCCCCTAGAACTGGGAGGGAGGTTACTAGGTAATAGTTTTTGGGTGGTCTGTCTTGGCTAGCATTTCCCAGCTCACTAATCTTCATGTAGTGTTCAGGATCTGTTGTCCAGTAATACAGTGTGGCTGTGTAAGAGGTCCTGGGAGAGGACTACAAACAATGCAATCAGAGGCTCATCTTATTGCCAACAGAGCATGCTCCGCTCACAGGAAAAAACAGTCACAAATCACAGGCATCCTTTCAACGCCTTTGCAGTGTATCCACTTGAATTAGTGAAAAGATTGTTTTCATGCAAAGAGCTTAACTCTTGCTTATTTGGCAGTGGCTGGTGAAGGGAGTAGAGAGGGAGATATCAACAGTTGTAGAGCTGGGTGGCATCTAATGGGAGGTTCTATCTACTGTAGCCTATGTAGAGGAGGCTTCTCTGATGGCTTCTGTCAGGTACAACCAGACCTGGATTCGGATAGTATTTTTTACCCTTTCTTTGAGCGTTTCTTCAGCCAGCCTTGAGTGCCAGATGGGTGGGTTTTTGAACCATTTTGGGGCAATTCCATTTTGACACCTGGTTCTATTGCGCCGCCAGGTAAGATGAATTAAGCACAGCAAGAATGTGAAATAAAACAAATACTATTTGAACCCAAGTCTGGGCACAACCTCCATCTACCTAACCAGACCAGACCAGGCCACCGTGTTCAGGTGGCTGAAGGGACTTGGAAAACAGGACAAGTATCCCCCTGATAGAGATGATGATGGGACCAGGTGGCATATCAGAATGATTGAGAGAGGAATGGAAAACCAGCTGAACAGGTGAAAATATCGCTTGGTGTGTAACGGTTGTCTGACGAGGAGGAGTAGTAGGAAGGATTGGAGGACCAATGCGGCGCGTGGTAAGTGTCCATATTGTTTAATAATAAATATGAACACTGAACAAAACAAAAAACGACAACGTGAAATAACAAAACCAAAACAGTTCCGTGTGTAACAAACACTGACACGGAAAATAATCACCCACCACTCAAAAGTGAAACCAGACTACCTAAATATGGTTCTCAATCAGGGACAACGATTGACAGCTGCCTCTGATTGAGAACCATACCAGTCCAAACACAGAAATCCCAAATTATAGAAAAAGGAACATAGACTACCCACCCCAACTCACGCCCGGACCATACTAACACACAGACATAACAAAGGAACTAAGGTCAGAAGGTGACATGGTGACTACTGGTCCTAGACCTTTATGTGCTTTATTGAGCCAACTCGGACTATTGTTGTCACACCATACATGTATGGCATGAAAACGATTGTCAGACGAGTTGGCTCAACTCCATGCATGTGGCATGCATGGCAACACATGCATGGCAACACATGCAGGAGTTGGCTCAGGCACATACAGGTCTGGGACATAACACCACCAGGGTAGTTGAGGGAGGCTGAGGGATGGTCTTTCTGCATACAGTGGGGCAAAAAAAGTATTTAGTCAGCCACCAATTGTGCAAGTTCTCACACTTAAAAAGAGGAGAGAGGCCTGCAATTTTCATCATAGGTACACTTCAACCATGACAGACAAAATTATTTTAAAAAATCCAGAAAATCACATTGTGGGATTTTTAATGAATTCATTTGCAAATTATGGTGGAAAATTACGTTTTTGGTCAATAACAAAAGTTTATCTCAATATTTTGTTATAATACCCCTTGTTGGCAATGACAGAGGTCAAACGTTTTCTGTAAGTCTTCACAAGGTTTTCACACACTGTTGCTGGTATTTTGGCCCATTCCTCCATGCAGATCTCCTCTAGAGCAGTGATGTTTTGGGGCTGTTGCTGGGAAACACGGACTTTCAACTCCCTCCAACGAGTTTCTATGGGGTTGAGATCTGGAGACTGGCTAAGCCACTCCAGGACCTTGAAATGCTTCTTACGAAGTCACTCCTTCGTTGCCCGGGCGGTGTGTTTGGGATCATTGTCATGCTGAAAGACCCAGCCACGTTTCATCTTCAATGCCCTTGCTGATAGAAGGAGGTTTTCACTCAAAATCTCACGATACATGGCCCCATTCATTCATTCTTTCCTTTACACGGATCAGTCGTCCTGGTCCATTTGCAGAAAAACAGCCCCAAAGCATGTTTCCACCCCAATGCTTCACAGTAGGTATGGTGTTCTTTGGATGCAACTCAGCATTCTTTGTCCTCCAAACACGACGAGTTGAGTTTTTACCAAAAAGTTATATTTTGGTTTCATCTGACCATATGACATTCTTCCAATTTTCTTCTGGATCATCCAAATGCTCTCTAGCAAACTTCAGACGGGCCTGGACATGTACTGGCTTAAGCAGGGGGACACGTCTGACACTGCAAGATTTGAGTCCCTGCCGGCGTAGTGTGTTACTGATGGTAGGCTTTCGTTACTTTGGTCCCAGCTCTCTGTAGGTGATTCACGAGGTCCCACCGTGTGGTTCTGGGATTTTTGCTCACTGTTCTTGTGATCATTTTGACCCCACGGGGTAAGATCTTGCGTAGAGTCCCAGATCGAGGGAGATTATCAGTGGTCTTGTATGTCTTCCATTTCCTAATAATTGCTTCCACAGTTGATTTCTTCAAACCAAGCTGCTTACCTATTGCAGATTCAGTCTTCCCAGCCTGGTGCAGGTCTACAATTTTGTTTCTGGTGTCCTTTGACAGATCTTTGGTCTTGGCCATAGTGGAGTTTGGAGTGTGACTGTTTGAGGTTGTGGACAGGTGTCTGTTATACTGATAACAAGTTCAAACAGGTGCCATTAATACAGGTAACGAGTGGAGGACATAGGAGCCTCTTAAATAAGAAGTTACAGGTCTGTGAGAGCCAGAAATCTTGCTTGTTTGTAGGTGACCAAATACTTATTTTCCACCATAAAAATCCTACAATGTGATTTTCTGGATTTTTTTTCTAATTTTGTCTGTCATAGTTGAAGTGTACCTAATTACAGGTCTCTCTCGTCTTTTTAAGTTGGAGAACCTGCACAATTGGTGGCTGACTAAATACTTTTAGAGGTGAGGGACTTTCAGAGGCTTTCTCATCCAATGGGATTTTAAGAAGGAAACGAGGAGAGAGGACGTGAGGAGTATGCAATTGAGATTTTCCCACAGTACATCTCCAAAGCTTAAAGATGCAGTATTTCCTGGTTAATGACAGAGATGAGTCGTTGGGACCAATCGGGCAGCTGGGTGGACAAAGCTGACGTGTCGTGGTTGGAGGGCAAAACAAACCGGTGTTGTTGTTGTTTAGGCTGTTTTTTTCTGTGTGATGCAGCTGGCTGTGTGCCACTTGTCATGCCCCCGAGCCAAGCCAAGACATGACTACTCTCTCGCAACAGAACCTCCATAAACATGCATCTTTCTAATGAATTAGATAGAGAACATCTGGGCAAAATAAATAGCAAACCAAACCGGCTTCATTGAATTATATTTATAAGGGTTGATCATTAAATGTTTTCTGGTTATGAAATGAATCATATTGCACAGAAATCAGCAGTTATTCACAGATGAATCCCCCCCAATGTGTTGTACCTACCAAAGACAATACATTATTTATAGCACCTCTGAATTCCTTAAAATGAAACCACAACATGGAATTTCAACACATTTATCATACCATATATTGTATATAAAAGCATACTGTACAGTGAGTTGACCAAACCTACATACAGTATCAACATTGAATCACCTTATCAAGTTTGTTTTGAAGGAAAGTTAAAAGGTAAAAAATAATAATACAGTTAAATGCTACTTTAACCGTGGTAAGAAGAATTCTCCCAACAAACACTCCAACATATTGGACAGAGTGAGTCAGCAATGCAGGCTTGGGTTGCACTCTGTACCTGATTTCTAGAAGAGTGGTATGGTTTCAGATGAGAGGCTCAGCTGGCTTATTTTCTCTAATTAGTCCCTTTGGAATTCTTCCCTACATGTGGGAAGATGCCCGACATATTTATTTTTGTTCCTGCTTCTAAACTCCCTCTCATTCCTCCACTAAAGGATGTACTGTAGCCAAACTGTAGAGATGTTCAGGATGGAACATGAGGGATACTGTAGCCAAACTGTATAGATGGTTCAGGATGGATAGGGAGGGATACTGTAGCCAAACTGTAGAGATGTTCAGGATGGAACATGAGGGATACTGTAGCCAAACTGTATAGATGGTTCAGGATGGATAGGGAGGGATACTGTAGCCAAACTGTAGAGATGGTTCAGGAAGGAACAGGAGGGATACTGTAGCCAAACTGTAGAGATGTTCAGGATGGAACAGGAGGGATACTGTAGCCAAACTGTAGAGATGTTCAGGATGGAACATGAGGGATACTGTAGCCAAACTGTATAGATGGTTCAGGATGGATAGGGAGGGATACTGTAGCCAAACTGTAGAGATGTTCAGGAAGGAACAGGAGGGATACTGTAGCCAAACTGTAGAGATGTTCAGGATGGAACAGGAGGGATACTGTAGCCAAACTGTAGAGATGTTCAGGATGGAACAGGAGGGATACTGTAGCCAAACTGTAGAGATGTTCAGGATGGATAGGGAGGGATACTGTAGCCAAACTGTAGAGATGTTCAGGATGGATAGGGAGGGATACTGTAGCCAAACTGTAGAGATGTTCAGGATGGAACAGGAGGGATACTGTAGCCAAACTGTAGAGATGTTCAGGATGGAACATGAGGGATACTGTAGCCAAATTGTAGAGATGGTTCAGGATGGATAGGGAGGGATACTGTAGCCAAACTGTAGAGATGTTCAGGATGGAACAGGAGGGATACTGTAGCCAAACTGTAGAGATGTTCAGGATGGAACAGGAGGGATACTGTAGCCAAACTGTAGAGATGTTCAGGATGGAACAGGAGGGATACTGTAGCCAAACTGTGGAGATGTTCAGGATGGAACATGAGGGATACTGTAGCCAAACTGTATAGATGGTTCAGGATGGATAGGGAGGGATACTGTAGCCAAACTGTAGAGATGTTCAGGATGGAACAGGAGGGATACAGTAGCCAAACTGTAGAGATGTTCAGGATGGAACAGGATGGATACTGTAGCCAAACTCTAGAGATGTTCAGGATGAAACAGGAGGGATACTGTAGCCAAACTGAGCTCCTACCTTCTGGGCTCTCTGCCTGGACATGCTAAGCTAGGCTGTAGCACAGTTTGGGTCTGGACCAGCTTTGGATTTAGACCCAGACATCTGCTACAGTATAGTACACAGAGGGTTGAGATGTAAAGAGGCAATGACTGGAATGGTTTCATGGCAGGAATCCAGAGAGGAAAACAGGAGGGCATGCTAATCCAGGCCTCAGGTGGTTCACAGGTTCATGGTTCATGACCTAAAGACCAGTAGATAATGAATAGATCACCAGTATATCAACAAGTAGATTACCAGTATATCACCAGTAGATCATCAGTAGGTTAACAAGTATATTACCAGTATATTACCTGTATGTCACCAGTAGATCATCAGTAGGTTAACAAGTATATTACCAGTATATTACCTGTATGTCACCAGTATATCACCAGTATATCGCTAGTATATGACCAGTATATCAACCAGTATATCAACCAGTAGATCATCAGTATATCACCAGTAGATCATCAGTAGGTTAACCAGTATATTACCCGTATGTCACCAGTATATCACCAGTAGATCACCTGTATATCATCAGTATATAACCAGTAGATCACCTGTATATCATCAGTAGATCACCTGTATATCATCAGTATATCACCAGTAGATCAACTGTATATCACCAGTAGATCACCTGTATATCACCAGTAGATCACCTGTATATCAGCAGTATATCACTAGTAGATCACCTGTATATCACCAGTATATCATCAGTAGATCACCTGTATATCATCAGTATATCACCAGTAGATCACCTGTATATCAGCAGTATATCACCAGTAGATCACCTGTATATCATCAGTATATCACCAGTAGATCACCTGTATATCATCAGTATATCACCAGTAGATCATCAGCAGTTAACCAGTATATCACCAGGAGATCATCAGTAGATTAACCAGTATATTACCAGTATATTACCCGTATGTCACCAGTATATCACCAGTAGATCGCTAGTATATGACCAGTATATCACCGGTAGATAATCAGTAGTTAACCAGTATATCACTGTCACGCCTTGGTCATTGTATTTTGTGTTTTTGGTATATGTTTGGGAAGGCCAGGGTGTGACATGGGTTTATATGTTGTGTTTCTTATTGGGGTTTGTATTATTTGGGATCGCGGCTGATTAGGGGTGTGGTATAGGCTTGGCTGCCTGAGGCGATTCTCAATTAGAGTCAGGTGCTTTTCGTTGTCTCTGATTGGGAACCGTATTTAGGTAGCCTGAGTTCGCTTTGTATTTCGTGGGTGTTTGTACCTGTCTCTGTGTTGTAGTCACCAGATAGGCTGTAATTAGTTTCACGTTCCGTTCTGTTGTTTTTGTATTTAGTTTCAGTTATTTCATGTACCGCGATTCTTTCATTAAAGTCATGAGTAACCTACACGCTGCATTTCGGTCCGACTCTCTTCTTTCAACAGACGAACGTCGTTACAATCACCAGCAGATCATCAGTAGTTAACCAGTATATTACCAGTATATTACCCGTATGTCACCAGTATATCACCAGTATATCGCTAGTATATGACCAGTATATCACCGGTAGATAATCAGTAGTTAAACAGTAGATTACCAGTAGATAATAAGTAGATTACCAGTATATCACCAGTAGATAACCAGTATATCACCAGTAGATAACCAGTATATCACCAGTAGATAACCAGTATATCACCAGTAGATTACCAGTATATCACCAGTAGATTACCAGTATATCACCAGTAGATTACCAGTATATCACCAGTTGAAAACCAGTACATCACCAGTATATCACCATTAGAGAATCAGTAGATTACCAGTATTTCAACAGTAGATAACCAGTATATCACCAGTATATCACCAGTAGATCATCAGTAGTTAACCAGTATATTACCAGTATGTAACCAGTATATCACCAGTATATCACCAGTATATCACCAGTAGATCATCAGTATATCACCAGTAGATCATCAGTATATCACCAGTAGATCATCAGTAGTTAACCAGTATATTACCAGTATATTACCAGTATGTAACCAGTATATCACCAGTAGATCATCAGTATATCACCAGTAGATCATCAGTATATCACCAGTAGATCATCAGTAGTTAACCAGTATATTACCAGCATATTACCAGTATGTAACCAGTATATCACCAGTATATCATCAGTATATCACCAGTAGATCATCAGTGGTTAACTAGTATATTACCAGTATATCCCCAGTAGATAATCAGTAGATTACCAGCATATCATTAGTAGATAACAAGTAGATAATCAGTTAATCATCAGTATATCACCAGTAGATAATCAGTATATCATCCTGTTCTGTCCAGTTCTATATCACCAGTATATCCCCAGTATATCACCAGTAAATAACCAGTATATCACCAGTAGATCATCAGTAGATCATCAGTAGATAACCAGTATATCACCAGTAGATAACCAGTATATCGCTAGTATATGACCAGTATATCACCAGTAGATAATCAGTAGTTAAACAGTATATCACCAGTATATCACCAGTAGATAATAAGTAAATTGTCAGTATATCACCAGTAAATCACAAGCAAATCACCAGTATATCACCGGTATATCACCAGTAAATCACAAGCAAATCACCAGTATATCACCGGTATATCACTAGTATATCACCAGTAGATCACCAGTAGATTACCAGTAGATAATCAGTAGCCAGTACATCACCAGTATATCACCAGTAGATAATCAGTAGATTACCACCAGATTATCACCAGCATATCATCAGTATATCACCAGTAGATCATCAGTAGTTAACCAGTATATTAACAGTATATTACCAGTATATTACCAGTATGTCACCAGTATATCACCAGTATTTAACCAGTATATCACCAGTATATTACCAGTATGTCCCAGTAGATAATCAGTATATCACCGGTAGATAATCAGTAGATTACCAGTATTTAACCAGTATATCACCAGTAGATAACCAGTATATCACCAGTTGAAAACCAGTATATCACCAGTATATTTCCAGTATATCACCAGTATGTCACCAGTATATCACCAGTATTTAACCAGTATATCACCAGTATTTGACCAGTAGATCCCCAGTATATCACCAGTAGATAACCAGTATATCCCCAGTATATCAGCAGTATATCTGCAGTATATCACCAGTATGACAACAGTATATCACCAGTATGTCACCAGTAGATTACCAGGATGTCACCAGTAGATAATCAGTCGTTAACCAGTATATCACCAGTACATGACCAGTATAACACCAGTAGATAATCAGTAAATCACCAGTATATCACCGGTAGATAATCAGTAGTTAAACAGTATATCATCAGTATATCACCTGTATATCACCAGTACATGACCAGTATAACACCAGTAGATAATCAGTAAATCACCAGTATATCACCGGTAGATAATCAGTAGTTAAACAGTATATCATCAGTATATCACCTGTATATCACCAGTAGATCACCGGTAGATAATCAGTAGATGTCCTTGTAGCACCCTACTGAACCCTGGGGATAACCCAGACTCAGCTCAAAATGTAGCACACAGGTGAATGCATCATTAGCATGTAACGTACTTGCCAATGGTGGAGATGGTCACTTTCAATACCACTAGGCATGACAGAGTGCCAGCCCTCGACTTTGCGCCACACTGAATAACTGACACATTTACAGATTCTTCGAGAATACTTAAGCATGGTCTGTGGCATGCAATCAAGGAAACAAAACCCAAACATTCTGGAACTTAAATGCAATTAACATTGGAGCATATGGCTAGATTGGCAGTGGAATGCAGAGTTGAGTGGGTTTCTATTTATGGCATCACCCTACTTTGGTAAGAGCCAAAGACTTAAGAACCAAAAGCGTAACCCACAGAGATGGGAATTTCAATACTTTTAAGAAAATATGTATTAAGTAATAAATATGTAATATGTAATAAATATCTATTTCAGATTGATTTGAAGTTATGCATAATTAATGATGCATCCACCCTTGTCTAAAAGTTAAGGTTACAACCAGTAAAGAACATCATGGGAAGACTTCAGTTGGGTCTTTAACCATGACCCTGGGGTAGCTTGTTGACACCCAATTGTATATATCCCAAGAAATCATTTTGAAAACAGAAACACTATGGGCGATATTCTAAACTCAGACTTTCACATACAAATCATTCATTTATGTCAATGGGAGACTTTGTGAGAGTTAAACTTCCAGTTTAAGTGCACGGATCTCAAGTCAAAATACTGCCTTATGATGTATAACAGATTAGTTTAAATCTTGGATCAATCCTGCACACAAAAAGTATTTGTCTACCAGTAGGAATGGGTGAAGATTAACTCAGCTCTGTTGCCCTCGGTCTTGGAAGTATGGATTTAGAAAAGGTATTTGGGCTGAGGCTTATGAGTCCAAGGCACCCACCCAGTGCTCGTCTGTGGTGCGTAGAGAACTGCCACGGTTCTGTTTCTGAACCAATCAATTAGAACTAGCGCCATTGTGCTTCCAGGGAAATAGCAACAGCATTCTAAGAGCTATTAGTTTGCACTATTTAACAATGGCTCCAAGATATCTGCTCCCCTTTACAGACACAGACACTCTCTCCCCTGGTTCTCTCTCTCTCTCTCCTTCTCCCTCTCCCCATCTTTCTCCCCCATCTCTCTCTACCTTCTCTATCCCGGCCCTCTCTCTCTCTCCCCCTCTCTCTTTCTCTACCCCCTCTCTCCTCGCTAAACCCCACTGATTTGCATACTTCTTTCTGGTTCAATAACCCACCACAAACACACTGAGAGCGACTGGCAACCTTTATCTCGTCTTAAGCTGACAACCAAATTGGGGTTAGAAGTTGAATGAAGCCCCAACAGAATTCAGCAAACCAGAGAAGAGAAATGCGGCTGAATCTCAGAATTCACTCCCCACTGGGGTCTCAGAGTTGGCGACATTAGTTCCAGTACTGGAAGAGGCTGACAAAGCCCTGTTGGCCCTGTTAACGGAGCTAAATTTGGGAAGGCTGACCTGGCTGAAAAGATCCCCTCCAGTTTATAATATGGCAGAGGTCATCTCAATAATGTTGGAGCTCCCCTGCCTGCCACGGGTAGTCCATAATGCCTGGCTGCACACTCGGACTTCTCCGGGTTTATATGGTCCCGCTCCATAATGCCTGGCTGTACTCTCAGAGTTCTCCGGGTTTATATGGTCCCGCTCCATAATGCCTGGCTGTACTCTCAGAGTTCTCCGGGTTTATATGGTCCCGCTCCATAATGCCTGGCTGTACTCTCGGACTTCTCCGGGTTATATGGTCCCGCACACCCGCGTGCACCCACACACACACTCCTGACTCATCCACTCTCCTCCCAGCGTGTTTTGGGCAGTGCACTCAGGGTGGATAACCTAGGGAAGAGGTGAGGGCTCAGATAACTATTGTGTTGCTACAGAATACACCCAAGACAACAAGGCTGGCTACAGAGCAGCAAGAGGAACTGCCCCTCCCTACCTTCAGGCTATGCTCAAACCCTACACCCTAACCTAAGTACTCCCACCCTTATGAGACTGCAGCTCCCACTCTGCCCAGTCCAAGTTCTTCTCTGTCCTGGCACCCCAGTGGTGGAACCAGCTTCCCCCTGAAGCAAGGACAGCAGAGTCCCTGACCATCTTCCAAAATACATCGGAAATCCTACCTCTTCAAAGAGTATTGTAAATAATCCCACAGCATGCTTATCTACAGTTGGACTACCCAGTGGTTCTGACCGACAGCATGCCTATCTACAGTTGGACTACCCAGTGGTTCTGACCGACAGCATGCCAGGCTACAGTGGGACTACCCAGTGGTTCTGACCGACGGCATGCCAGGCTACAGGGGGACTACCCAGTGGTTCTGACCGACAGCATGCCAGGCTACAGGGGGACTACCCAGTGGTTCTGACCGACAGCATGCCTATCTACAGTGGGACTACCCAGTGGTTCTGACCGACGGCATGCCTATCTAGAGTTGGACTACCCAGTGATTCTGACCGACAGCATGCCAGGCTACAGGGGGACTACCCAGTGGTTCTGACCGACAGCATGCCAGGCTACAGTTGGACTACCCAGTGGTTCTGACCGACAGCATGCCAGGCTACAGTGGGACTACCCAGTGGTTCTGACCGACAGCATGCCAGGCAACAGGGGGACTACCCAGTGGTTCTGACCGACAGCATGCCTATCTACAGTGGGACTACCCAGTGGTTCTGACCGACGGCATGCCTATCTAGAGTTGGACTACCCGGTGATTCTGACCGACAGCATGCCAGGCTACAGGTGGACTACCCAGTGGTTCTGACCGACAGCATGCCAGGTTGCAGCTGGACTACCCAGTGATTCTGACGGACAGCATGCCAGGCGACAGTGGGACTACCCAGTGATTCTGACCGACAGCATGCCAGGTTGCAGCTGGACTACCCAGTGATTCTGACCGACAGCATGCCAGGTTGCAGCTGGACTACCCAGTGGGCAAAATTAGTTGCATTGATGTCAGGCTGACATCTTATATAACGTCATGGTCAGGTTGTATATTTGCTGTAAAAACACGTTTCTACACTGCCAAAACATGACTTCTTTCTCAGACACCTTGAAATCATTTTTAAAATTATTATTCTGGTTTACCTGATTGTATAATGTATATTCAACCGTCTTTTAAAAGGTATTTTCAAATATTTGAAAGAAAGAATCCACTCCTTAGCACCGTACGCTAACTACCCTACTCTCAATTACATTGAAATTATTTCCACGACTGGATTAAAGATTTTGCGGATATATGGCAAAATTATTAGCATTTTAGAGGAATTAACTCCCAATAAGCTTTGCTCGTTGGTTCTATGCGGGGGGCTTTTCGTCAAAGCTGTTGTCACTTCTGATATAGACTCACACATCAAATTACATTTTTGGACTGTGTGTTCCATTCCCCTAAATGAATATTCAAAACCGTGAAGAGAACACATAAATTGAATGCATGAGCTGTAATAAGATCAAAGTCATGCTAAGTGGATCTTCAAGCTTTATTTCCACATTTCATCCAACAATGTGTCTGCTGAAGCAGAAAATTATACTGCTGCTTTAAAGCAATATAAGTCACTCTAGAATAAACACAATAAACTGTGATGCTCGTACTCATGTGATTAAACTCCAATACGACTGAATGCCCAGATCTGAATTATCAGGAAACTGATCTCATAGAAAGTGACTGATTATGGGGCTGAACCAGCCATGCCAAGCACCAGCCTCTTTCACCATGGACCTGTCTCTTACATTTCCCCTTCAATGATCCTCAGTGATTTACTGGCATAATATTCTAACTCTAGAGTCACATGATGTGGAACATGATGAAGCCCACTGGTTCCTGTGCCCGACCAGGCTGGCAATTACAAAGTAATGGGAGGACTTTCTGCTGACCCCAATACCACCTCCAAATTAAATGTTGCATGAGGTAACCTTTCATCCCTCTTAGAGGAATGACAGAATCTTGATGCTATTTCCCCTTTAGCAAGCACTTTTTTTTCCCACAGTGAAGCCCTACATTGAGTCTTAAATAGGTTAAACTTGAAAGCATTCAAGATTTTGCAAAAACTTTTCAAACTGACATAGCATCTTCAGAGTAAAACTATATTCATGTGATAAAGAGCATCTTAAATAATCCCACAGCACCCCCTCTCGCACCGTGAACCAACCCAACCCCCCAAAAATGTAGAAATAAAGCCTTTCATGAACTAACACTTGCACTTTTAGCGGTTATCATAAGAATCTCAAAGTCTTTCAAAAGAAAGAAAGAAAAAAACAATACATCATCATGAGCAGCCTAGCTATAGTTAGCTACAGTAGGTCAACCAATACATCATCATGAGTAGCCTAGCTATAGTTAGCTACAGTAGGTCAACCAATACATCATCATGAGTAGCCTAGCTATAGTTAGCTACAGTAGGTCAACCAATACATAACATGAGTAGCCTAGCTATAGTTAGCTACAGAAGGTCAACCAATACATAACATGAGTAGCCTAGCTATAGTTAGCTACAGTAGGTCAACCAATACATCATCATGAGTAGCCTAGCTATAGTTAGCTACAGTAGGTCAACCAATACATCATCATGAGTAGCCTAGCTATAGTTAGCTACAGTAGGTCAACCAATACATCATCATGAGTAGCCTAGCTATAGTTATAATAATAATAATAATAATATATGCCATTTAGCAGACGCTTTTATCCAAAGCGACTTACAGTCATGTGTGCATACATTCTACGTATGGGTGGTCCCGGGGATCGAACCCACTACCCTGGCGTTACAAGCGCCATGCTCTACCAACTGAGCTACAGAAGGACCACAGTTAGCTATAGTAGTTAGCTATAGTAGGTCAACCAATACATAACATGAGTAGCCTAGCTATAGTTAGCTACAGTAGGTCAACCAATAAATCATCATGAGTAGCCTAGCTATAGTTAGCTATAGTAGGTCAACCAATACATCATCAGGTCAACCAATACATAACATGAGTAGCCTAGCTATAGTTAGCTACAGTAGGTCAACCAATACATAACATAAGTAGCCTAGCTATAGTTAGCTACAGTAGGTCAACCAATACATAACATGAGTAGCCTAGCTATAGTTAGCTACAGTAGGTCAACCAATACATCATCATGAGTAGCCTAGCTATAGTTAGCTACAGTAGGTCAACCAATACATCATCATGAGTAGCCTAGCTATAGTTAGCTACAGTAGGTCAACCAATACATCATCATGAGTAGCTACAGTAGGTCAACCAATAAATCATCATGAGTAGCCTAGCTATAGTTAGCTATAGTAGGTCAACCAATACATCATCATGAGTAGCCTAGCTATAGTTAGCTACAGTAGGTCAACCAATACATCATCATGAGTAGCCTAGCTATAGTTAGCTACAGTAGGTCAACCAATACATCATCATGAGTAGCCTAGCTATAGTTAGCTACAGTAGGTCAACCAATACATGGTTGATCAGAGGAAGGTGGTCAGGGAGATGGGTGATGAAGAGTCTGGTGATGATCATGTAGAGGGCTACTGTGGGAACCAGCCTGAGTCATGTAGCTACTGGACTTCTCTTTCACTCTATGTTGCAGCCAATTGGGTGACGTCTCAGCAGCTCTGGGCGCCTGAAAGCTCACCACTACAAAGTTTAGAGTAGTAGCCAGTTGTCCTCACCGTGAGTCCTCTGCCTCAGCGTTCCTCTACTGCATCTCCCATTACTTTCAAGCTTCAGGTGACTCCTCAATTGATGTTTTCAAAAGATCAGCAAAAAAGCTGGTACATCGTCCAGATGCATCATTCAAACAACAAATACATTTTATTCAACGGGGTGAGGCAAAGCAGAGATGATCAAAAATCTTTCATTTCAGCCATACAACAATAAAATATATTATTAAAGTACAGTACTGTATGTTTACAATATCATAAACAATCTTTTACACGTTCCAAATGACATTTTCTATATTCATATGGTTTAAGGGGCACTTTTATTTGGACGACAAGGTGAAGGTACTCTCTACTCAAATGGCACAACAGAATCATTCAGATAGTCCAAAGCACAGCAAATGACACCCATCTCATATAATTAATATCTGGAAATGGCTGAAGTAGAAACGGATGCTGCTGCAGCATTGCTCATCTTCGCAGTGGGAATCCAGTCGACATGGTGTCTTGATAGAGTTCAGCTGTTGAACCTACAGTAGTACATAAACCAATGAAAAGCACGCCTGATGTTAGAACATCACTTCCTCAGGTCACCAATACCATCAGGGAACTTTATATATTTATTTATTTTTACATACATTTTTACCCCCCTTTCTCCCCAATTTCGTGGTATCCAATTGTTAGTAATTACTATCTTGTCTCATCGCTACAACTCCCATATGGGCTCGGGAGAGACGAAGGTCGAAAGCCATGCGTCCTCCGAAATACAACCCAACTAAGCCGCACTGCTTCTTAACAACCCGGAAGCCAGCCGCACCAATGTGTTGGAGGAAACACCGTGCACCTGGCGACCTTGGTTAGCGTGCACTGCGCCCGGGCCCACCACAGGAGTCGCGTGTGCGCGATGAGACAAGGATATACCTACCGGCCAGGCCCTCCCTAACCCAGACGACGCTAGGCCGATGGTGCGTCGCCCCACGGACCCCCGGTTGCGGCCGGCTGCGACAGAGCCTGGGCGCGAACACAGAGTCTCTGTTGGCACAGCTAGCGCTGCGATGCAGTGCCCTCGACCACTGCGCAACCCGGGAGGCCCACCATCAGGGAACTTAAGGGTTTTAGTGTCATATAAAGATGAAATCTATTGTTGGGCTGGAACAACCAATAGTCAACACAGCAGGTTGTCCTATCCCATTGAGGCCTTTGTCCTATTCTGTAATGTTCATACATTTTCCCTCCTCTTATGAATAAAGTTCTCAACAAATTACTATTGTGTTTTTATATGAACACATGAATATATGATAACCACTGGAGTTGTCCTCCAGGCTATAAGGACATCATATTATGCAATTTACGTCTCCCCTTTTTGCCTCTCAGTGCAAGAGACGTCACTGCTGTACTTGATTGGAATCCAGGCTGCATCACATCCGGCCGTGATTGGGGGTCCCATAGGGCGGCGCACAATTGGCCCAGCGTCATCCGGGTTTGGCCGGGGTAGGCCGTCATTGTAAATAACAATTTGTTCTTAACTTATATTTATTTTTTTAAATGATGGTCATGGCTATATTTGACACTTCGTAGCAGATTAGGAGAATTTATGCAGGAGGTTAGGAGAATTAGGTTAAGGTTAGGAAAAAGTTTAACTTTAGCTAAAATAAAATAAAAAATACTTGTTGTATCCCTTTTAGCCAGGACCACTTTTCGGCCTAGATTGCATTCAAGACAAGGTGGTTTATATTTATCTGTTGTCAGGGTCAGCAGAGTAGGCAGAGGCTACCATCGTATTAAAAACAATTATTCTGCTAATGTCTCTAGTCATACTGTAATGTCCAGTCAGTACTGACATGTCCTGTGTGGCTCAGTTGGTAGAGCATGGCGCTTGCAACACCGGGGATGGTTCTAAAGCATGGCTCTAAGGCATGATTCTAAGGCATGATTCTAAAAGGCATGGCTCTAAGGCATGGCTCTATGGCATGGTTCTAAGGCATGGCTCTTTGTGAGTCACCATAGACCTACAGGTCATAGACACTAATGATGTTTGTGATACACGATAGGCTTCTGTTCTGATTAAACAAATTATACTTTCTAATAATAACCTTTAAATACTGATCAGCACCCCTTCAGTGTTGCTGTGAGTGCAAATCCGGGCGGATTCATAAATACAAGGGCTGCTCACAATGTTGGCAGGGCCCAAATAATCAGAAAGGACCTCATCAGTGACCCTTTGGCAGCAGCTGAGTGCCTCCTTCGACCACCTGATTGGGACAGAGGCCAAGGCTCCCAGACCCTAACAAAACAATATGCTCTAGCACCTAAATGTCTACTAATACTTTCCAGTGACTGAGGTTAATTCCTGCTGAATAATTTACAATGGAGGCAGGCAGGTTCTCGTTCCATTTGCTTCCACAGAAGTAACTTTGCATGCACTCATGTATTATTGACCAGTGACCGCGGCCACAGTGCATGGGAAAAGGGAAAGAGCAATGGCAAAAACAAAAATGGGCTGCCCAATTGCACAAACATGCATGAGAGTACAGACAGACTGAGGATGAGCAGGCTAGTCTGGGCATGGGAAAACAAAGTCTGTGTTAGCCAGTCACGCGCAAAGCACTGTTTGATGACAAAGACAAAAAACAAGGGTGAGGAGGCTGCAAAAGCTAAACAAAGAAAGAAGGCCACATTTGTTTGTGCTTCCCCTGTGCTGATATGATCTAACTGCATGTCAGGACGACAAAGTACGCAGAATAGACAACTACAGGTTTTAGAGATGGGGGTGATCTCATGTCTCAACTTTTTGGGACTGGGGACTCCTTTTGTGATAATAAATTCATCAGGGACCTCTTCATAATCAAAACAACTTGAGTGACGTAAAAAAATAGCATACAAGGAGTTTATCTATGACTTCGACATGCATGGCCCGACGAACCAAGTCTCGGGCCCTGGAAGGGACATTTTAAAGAACCGCTTCTTGGCATCAGAGAAAACATTTAGCAAATTTCCAAAAATTCTTTCACAGGGGAGAAATACTTTTTCTGTTGCAGCTTTAAAGCTAATATCCTGTAATTCTACACATATTGACATAAGGCAGAGAGAAGTGTTTACGGTTTTACAGCTAATATCCTGTCATTCTACACACATTGACATAAGGCAGAGAGAAGTGTTTACGGTTTTACAGCTAATATCCTGTCATTCTACACACATTGACATAAGGCAGAGAGAAGTGTTTACGGTTTTAAAGCTAATATCCTGTAATTCTACACACATTGATGTAACGGATGTGTAACGATGCTTCAAGGGTGACTGTTGTCGATGTGTGCAGAGGGTCCCTGGTTCGCGCCCGGGTATGGGCGAGGGGACGGACGTAAAGTTAGTCTGTTACATTGATGCTGTTGACCCGGATTACTGGTTGCTGCGGAAAAAAAGGAGGAAGGTCAAAAGGGGGGTGAGTGTAACGGATGTGAAACGGCTAGCATAGTTAGCGGTGCGCGCTAAATAGCGCTTCAATCGGTTACGTCACTAGCTCTGACACCTTGAAGTAGTAGTTCCCCTTGCTCTGCAAGGGCCGCGGATTTTGTGGAGCGATGGGTAACGATGCTTCAAGGGTGACTGTTGTCGATGTGTGCAGAGGGTCTCTGGTTCGCGCCCGGGTATGGGCGAGGGGACGGACGTAAAGTTATTCTGTTACATTGACATAAGGCAGAGAGAAGTGTTTACGGTTTTAAAGCTAATATCCTGTATTTCTACACACATTGACATAAGGCAGAGAGAAGTGTTTACGGTTTTAAAGCTTAAATGACAGTTGAGTTATGTACAAAAAAGTGGTTCTGGGGAATTTTATGGAATAAAATAATTATCAAGTGGAAAATGCATCGTTGGTGGAGTACCGTGAATACCAATATCCCTGTGAGCCTCCAAGACCCATGTTGGACAGGACATCATTGAAGATGAATAATATTACATTGTATTATATTACACTCTCTGTTGTTTATAATATTGATCAAAAAAATTAATGTAAAAAATATGCGGTATATATAATATATAGAAATCACATCAGAATTTATTTCTCACACGCGCCAAATACTACAGATGTAGACCTTTCCCTGAAATGCTTACATACAAGCACTTAACCAACAATGCAGTTAAGAAAATGAGTTAAGAAAATATTTACTCAATAAACAAAAGAAGAAAAATATTTAAACAGTTGAAGTCAGAAGTTTACATACGCCGTAGACAAATACATTTAAACTCAGTTTTCACAGTTCCTGACATGTAATCCTAGTAAAAACTCAGTCTTAGGTCAATTGGGATAACAACTTTATTTTAATAATGTGAAATGTCAGAATAATAGTAGAGAGAATAATTTATTTCAGCTTTTATTTCTTTCGTCACATTCCCAGTGGGTCAGAAGTTTACATACATTTAATTAGTATTTGGTGCATTGCCTTTAAATTGATTAACTTGGGTCAAACGTTTCAGGTAGCCTTCAACAAGCTTCTCACAATAAATTGGGTGAATTTTGGCCCATTCCTCCTGACAGTGCTGGTGTACCTTAGTCAGGTTTGTAGGCCTCCTTGCTCACACATGCTTTTTCAGTTCTGCCCACAAAGTTTCCATAGGATTGAGGTCAGAGCTTTGTGATGGCCACTTCAATACCTTGACTTTGTTGTCCTTAAGCCATTTTGCCACAACTTTGGAAGTATGCTTGGGGTCATTGTCCATTTGGAAGACCCATTTGCGACCAAGCTTTAACTTCCTGACTGATGTCTTGAGATGTTGCTTCGATATATCCACATAATTTTCCTCCCTCATGTAGCCATCTGTTTTGTGAAGTGCACTAGTCCCTTCTGCAGCAAAGCACCCGACACAACATGATGCTGCCACCCCCGTGCTTCACGGTTGGGATGGTGTTATTTGGCTTGCAAGCCTCCCCCTTTTTCCTCCAAACATAACGATGGTCATTATGGCCAAACAGTTCTATTTTTGTTTTATCAGGCCAGAGGACATTTCTCCAAAAAGTACGATCTTTGTCCCCATGTGCAGTTGCAAACCGTAGTCTAGCTTTTTTATGGCGGTTTTGGAGCAGTGGCTTCTTCCTTGCTGAGCGGCCTTTCAGGTTATGTGGATATAGGACATGTTTTACTGTGGATATAGATACTTTTGAACCAGTTTCCTCCAGCATCTTCACAAGGTCCTTTGCTGTTGTTCTGGGATTGATTTTCACTTTTTGCACCTTAGTACGTTCATCTCTAGGAGATAGAATGCATCTACTTCCTGAGTGGTATGATGGCTGCGTGATCCCATGATGTTTATACTTGCGTACTATTGTTTGTAAAGATGAACGTGGTACCTTCAGGCATTTGGAAATTGCTCCCAAGGATGAACCAGACTTGTGGAGGTCTACAATTTACTTTCTGAGGTCTTAGCTGATTTCTTTTGATTTTCCCATGATGTCAAGCGAGTTTGAATGTACGCCTTGAAATACATCCACAGGTACACCTAAAATTGACTCACATGATGTCAATTAGCCAATCAGAAGTATGCCATGACATCATTTTCTGGAATTTTCCAGAAAATGTTGGGGAAACCCGTTCCCAGTTGGGAACGTTTCTACATAAATTGCCTAATATGTAATTATCAAAAATATTTAACTTCAATTAAATCAGAAATGCAGCACACCAAAGGAAAGCTAAACCTCTTGCTAATCCAGTCACCATGTCAGATTTTTTTTAAAAATCCAGCCAATCTGTTTATTGATCAGTAGACAACACATTGGGTAAGTTACAGCAAAGTACATTTTTCACAAAAGTCAAAAATTGCAATAAAATTCATCAATTACCTTTGAATATCTTCTTCTTTTGGCAACAGTAAAGGTCACCATGAGACAATAAAGGGTTGTTTTGTTCATTTAACCTGTTAAGACTCTAGGGGCAGTATTTCATTTTTGGATAAAAAGACATGCCCGTTTTTAGCGCAATACTTTGTCACGAAAAGATGCTCGACTATGCTTGGAATTGACAGTTTTGGAAAGAAGACACTCTGACGTTTCCAGAACTGTAAAGATTTTCACTGTGAGTGCCATAGAACAAAATCTACAGGCAAAACCAAGATGTTTGAGTGACAAGGAAATCAACAGGATTTCTGGAGGCACGTTTTCCATGATCTCCTTATATGGCTGTGAATGCGACAGGAATGAACGGACACTTCCTATCGTTTCCCCCAGGTGTCTGCAGCATTGTGACATATTTGTAGGCATATCATTGGAAGATTGACCATAAGAGCCTACAATTACCAAGTGTCCCGCACGGTGTCTGCGTGGAAATTGGTGCGCAAAAGTCAGGTACCAGTATTTTTCCATCCGAATCAGAAAAGAATGCACGCTTCCAGGGAAGGGATTTCAATGAAGAGATATATGACAAAACACCTTGAGGATTGATTCAAACAACGTTTTCCATGTTTCAGTCGATATTATGGAGTTAATTCGGAAAAAAGTTTGACGTTTAGGTGACTGAATTTTCGGTTAGTTTCGGTA
The DNA here is from genome assembly GCF_021184085.1 of Oncorhynchus gorbuscha. Lineage (NCBI taxonomy): Eukaryota > Metazoa > Chordata > Actinopteri > Salmoniformes > Salmonidae > Oncorhynchus > Oncorhynchus gorbuscha. The sequence goes on along the minus strand of NC_060190.1, from coordinate 68,011,907 downwards.
GCCAAATGCATAGTAACAAAACGGAACGTTGTGTCCTACACAAGCATCTTTCAGGAAAAACTGGACATCTGCTATGTAACTGAGAGTCTCCTCATTGAAACATCTGAAGTTCTTCAAAGGTAAATTATTTTATTTGATCCCTTTGCTGGTTTTTGTGAATGTTGCGTGCTAAATGCTAACGCTAAATGCTAAGCTAGCTATCACCACTCTTACACAAATTATTGATTTTCTCTGGTTCTAAAGCATATTTTGAAAATCTGAGACGACAGGATTGTTAAGAAAAGGATAAGCTTGAGGATAGGCATATTTATTTCATTTAATTTGCAATTTTCAGAAATCGCTAATTTTGCGTTATGGTAATGAGCTTGAGGCTGTAGTCACGATCCCGGATCCGGGATGGGGCGGACTAAGAGGATAATCCATTTCTATAGCCTAACCGAAACATTTTGGAAATCTTCATTTTTTTCTTCAATTTTCCAAAATATATGTTTCCGGGTATGTGTGAATATTTTTTTTAAATTTTGTATATAGTTATTTTCAGCAATGTACCCATGTACCAATTCGGCCACTTGGGTACATTTGGGAAACTTGTGAGGGACACCTGGGTGACTACATACCCAATGGCATGTACCTCACTCATTCCTAGAGGCATCTGTCTGAAACTTTGGGGAAATACTGTTGCCTGGTTATTCTCTCATGTAAAAGTATCCAGAGTATCATAACTGAATATGTTGATGTTCTAGTTGATTTTAAAGATGCTACAACAATAAAATAACTGAAAAACGCCTGTTTATTTCCTTGTATTTTCTTCTACCAGATCTATTGTGTTATATTCTCCTACATTCAATTCACATTTACACAAACTTCAGAGTGTTTTTAATCAAATGGTAACAAGAATATGCATATCCTTGCTTCTGGGCCTGAGCTACAAGCTGTTAGAATAGGGTATGTCTTCAGGCGGAAATTGCACAAAGTGGGGGGGTATCCTTAACAGGTTAGGCCCAGTCAACTTACTGTATGTAAACTTCTGACACACTATTATTGTGATACAGTTAATTATACGTGAAATAATCTGTCTGTAAACAATTGTTGGAAAAAAATACTTCTGTCATGCACAAAGTAGATGTCCTAACCGACTTCCCAAAAGTATAGTTTGTTAACAAGGAATTTGTGGAGTTGTTGAAAAATTAGCTTTAATGACTCCAACCTAAGTGTATGTAGACTTCAAACGTATATATAAGACATTTAAAAATCAAAAATGTTTTTAAAAAAGGAGCAACATTAACGAGGCTATATACAGGGGGGTTAGTTGAGGTAATTGAGTAGGCAAGGGTAAAGTGCATATTTTTAGGGCCTTCCTCTGACACCGCTTGGTATACAGGTCCTGGATGGCAGGAAGCCTGGCCCCAGTGAGGTACTGGGCCATACGCACTACCCACTGTAGCGCCTTGCAGTCGGAGGCCAAGCAGTTGCCATACCAGGCGGTGATGCAACCAGTCAGGATCCTCTCGATGGTGCAGCTGTAGAACTTTTTAAGGATCTGAGGACCCAAGCCAAATCTTTCCAGTCTCCTGAGGGGGAATAGGCGTTGTTGTGCCCTCTTCCCGACTGTCTTTCATCAATGATCTCTCTGTATTTTGCTCCGTTCATCTTTCCCTCAATCCTGACTGATCTCCCAATCCCTGCTGCTGAAAAACAACCCTAACGCATGACGCTGCAACCACCATGTTTCACCGTAGGGATGGAGTATATATATATATATACTTCAAAAAAGTATTCAGATCCCTTGACTTTTTCCACATTTTGTTACCTTAGCTTATTCTAAAATGTATTAAAAACAAAAATGTCCCATCAAATTTCCCATCAATTTACACACAATACCCCAGAATGACAAAGCGAACACAGGTTTTAGAAATGTTTGCAAATGTATTAAATATAAAAAACAGAAATACCTTATTTACATATTCAGACCCTTTTCTATGAAACTCGAAATTGAGCTCAGGTGCATCCTGTTTCCAATGATCATCCCTGTGATGTTTCTACAACTTGATTGGAATCCACCTATTCAATTGATTGGACATGATTTGGAAAGGTACACATCTGTCTATATAAGGTCCCATAGTTGACAGTGCATGTCAGAGCAAAAACCAAGCCATAAGGTCGAGGGAATTGTCCATAGAGCTTCAAGACAGGATTGTGTCGAGGCAATGGTCTGGGGAAGGGTACCAAAACATTCTTGCAGCATTGAAGGTCCCCAAGAACACAGTGGCCTCCATCACCCTTAAATGGAAAAGTTTGGAACCCCCAAGACTCTACCTAGAGCTGGCCACCCGGCCAAACTGTGCAATCGGGGTAGAAGGGCCTTGGTCAGAGTGGTGACCAAGAACCTTATGGTCACTCTGACAGAGCTCCAGAGTTCCTTTGTGGAGATGTGAGAACCTTCCAGAAGAACAACCATCTCTGCAGCACTTCACCAATCAGGCCTTTATGGTAGAGTAGCCAGACAGAAGCCTCTCCTCAGTAAAAGGCACATGATAGCCCTCTTGGAGTTTGCCAAATGGCACCTGAAGGACTCAGACCATGAGAAACAAGATTCTGAATGCCAAGTGACATGTCTGGAGGAAACCTGGCACCATCCCTACGGTGAAGCATGGTGGTGGCAGTTTCATGCTGTGGGGATGTTCTTCAGCAGCAGGGACTGGAAGACTAGTCAGGGTTGAGGGAAAAAATGATTGACCCTAAGCACACAGCCAAGACAATGCAGGAGTGGCTTCGGGACAAGTCTCTGAATGTCCTTGAGTGGCCCAACCAAGAGTACGGACTTGAACCCATTTGAACATCCCTGGAAGACCTGAAAATAGCTGTGCTGCAACACTCCCCATCCAACCTGACAAAGCTTGAGAGGATCTGCAGAGAAGAATGGCAGAAACTCTCCAAATACAGTTGTGCCAAGCTTGCAGCGTCATACCCAAGAAGACTTGAGGCTGTAATCGCTGCTAAAGTTGCTTCAACAAAGTATTGAGTAAAGGGTCTGAATAATTATAATGTGATTATAATGTGAAAATAATAATGTGATATTTTTGTTTTTTATTTTGAATACATTTGCAAACATTTCTAAAAAACTGTTTTTACTTTGTCATTATGGGGTATTGTGTGTAGATTGATGATGAAAAACAACAATTTAATCAATTTTAGAATCAGGTTGTAATATATAAAAATATGGAAAAAGTCAAGTTTGTATACTTTCCGAATGCACTGTATATATATATATTGAAATCTGTCCAGGACCCCCAGCAGTAGTCCGTGGACCCACTTTGAGAACCCCTACTCTAACTAAACGTAATACTGTGATGGATCGTAACTTCTTAGCTCAACTGTTGCTGTTCAACATCAACTATTGTTTATATAAAATTCCATTAGAATGAACAAATCAAGAATTTTCCGGTTCAGATTCCTTAGAATTCAACACTTAAAGAGGACTAACAAGTCAACCATCTACTGCTGTTGTTTAGTTTAATGATTTTAAATTATATTAATTTGGCTGGTAGTTAATGAAAGTGTTTACAACACCATCCCCTGTGAGAGCAGCTCAACAATAATTGAGTGTCTGCTAATTGACTTGCCTGACATGTTTGGACAAGCTAATTCTCTGAGCAATTTGGAGGTTTAATTTGACTTATTACCAGCTTTGAGTCTTTGTTCTCATCAGCAAGGGGCCCCCAATGGGTTCTGGCTTCACAGAGTACAGACATGGCATTTAACCACCCCCAACTTCAGCCTCTCAAGGCCTGCTACAGGTCAGCTAACCAAATCCCTAAAGATTGGTAGAAGTACAACATCATGCATGGATTTTGTGAAGAAAAAAAAAACACCAGATGAAAAATCTGTTACCAAGACAACAAAATATGAGTAATGAGCTGGGAACCCACTAATTAGATGAGAGAACATTCGTCGGGGAGCAAGCAAGTGTGTTTCCTCATATTATGCGCTAACTAGTGATGCTGTATTCTGTGTGAGGTTGGTTTCTTTGCACAATAGATCTGCAGTGAGCCTCTGTACGTCAGGCTGTAGCCACTTGGCAGCGCCCCATACATTCTGGGAAAAGGAAAAGCAACGAGGCAGAAGAGGGAAAGCTAAAAGAATCTCTTTTCAACCCAAAGCCAGTTGAATTTTTGGACAGGCCTGCTTAATTCCCTTTTAAAGTCCCTTCAAGAGATTTTGTTCAGTGCTGTTCCGTTGTGTATTTCCTGAAGGGAGTCTTCTGTTGTTTCTGTTTTGAGGACACGCTTCAGCCTATTTATGCCAGATCATTTCCAGCATAAATGAGGGCGTGCTTTTGGGTGAATGTGCATACAATTGCAAGTGGGAATAGAGTTGACTGGTTCTTCATTTCGCCTATAGCCGGGTACGTGAGAAGGCAGGCTCTCCCTCGACTCCTCAAGGAAAAGCTGCTGAATATAATCACAGAAAATCTACTGGCCATAAGTTATATATAATAAAGTGGTATTTACAGAAGGTGCAATAAATACAAATATATTTTAATTCTACGACTACACTGCCTGTATTCATCTGAGGAAAAACACCATTTCAAAACGAATGAAGTGCTCCTGTCCCAACAACAAACTAAGATGGTTATAGTACACAACAAACTAAGATGGTAATAGTACACAACAAACTAAGATGGTTATAGTACACAACAAACTAAGATGGTAATAGTACACAACAAACTAAGATGGTAATAGTACACAACAAACTAAGATGGTAATAGTACACAACAAACTAAGATGGTAATAGTACACAACAAACTAAGATGGTTATAGTACACAACAAACTAAGATGGTTATAGTACACAACAAACTAAGATGGTAATAGTACACAACAAACTAAGATGGTTATAGTACACAACAAACTAAGATGGTTATAGTACACAACAAACTAAGATGGTTATAGTACACAACAAACTAAGATGGTTATAGTACACAACAAACTAAGATGGTTATAGTACACAACAAACTAAGATGGTTATAGTACACAACAAACTAAGATGGTTATAGTACACAACAAACTAAGATGGTTATAGTACACAACAAACTAAGATGGTTATAGTACACAACAAACTAAGATGGTTATAGTACACAACAAACTAAGATGGTTATAGTACACAACAAACTAAGATGGTTATAGTACACAACAAACTAAGATGGTAATAGTACACAACAAACTAAGATGGTAATAGTACACAACAAACTAAGATGGTTATAGTACACAACAAACTAAGATGGTTATAGTACACAACAAACTAAGATGGTAATAGTACACAACAAACTAAGATGGTTATAGTACACAACAAACTAAGATGGTTATAGTACACAACAAACTAAGATGGTAATAGTACACAACAAACTAAGATGGTTATAGTACACAACAAACTAAGATGGTAATAGTACACAACAAACTAAGATGGTTATAGTACACAACAAACTAAGATGGTAATAGTACACAACAAACTAAGATGGTAATAGTACACAACAAACTAAGATGGTAATAGTACACAACAAACTAAGATGGTAATAGTACACAACAAACTAAGATGGTAATAGTACACAACAAACTAAGATGGTTATAGTACACAACAAACTAAGATGGTAATAGTACACAACAAACTAAGATGGTAATAGTACACAACAAACTAAGATGGTAATAGTACACAACAAACTAAGATGGTAATAGTACACAACAAACTAAGATGGTAATAGTACACAACAAACTAAGATGGTTATAGTACACAACAAACTAAGATGGTAATAGTACACAACAAACTAAGATGGTTATAGTACACAACAAACTAAGATGGTTATAGTACACAACAAACTAAGATGGTAATAGTACACAACAAACTAAGATGGTTATAGTACACAACAAACTAAGATGGTTATAGTACACAACAAACTAAGATGGTTATAGTACACAACAAACTAAGATGGTTATAGTACACAACAAACTAAGATGGTTATAGTACACAACAAACTAAGATGGTAATAGTACACAACAAACTAAGATGGTAATAGTACACAACAAACTAAGATGGTAATAGTACACAACAAACTAAGATGGTTATAGTACACAACAAACTAAGATGGTTATAGTACACAACAAACTAAGATGGTAATAGTACACAACAAACTAAGATGGAAATAGTACACAACAAACTAAGATGGTAATAGTACACAACAAACTAAGATGGTAATAGTACACAACAAACTAAGATGGTAATAGTACACAACAAACTAAGATGGTAATAGTACACAACAAACTAAGATGGTTATAGTACACAACAAACTAAGATGGTAATAGTACACAACAAACTAAGATGGTAATAGTACACAACAAACTAAGATGGTAATAGTACACAACAAACTAAGATGGTAATAGTACACAACAAACTAAGATGGTAATAGTACACAACAAACTAAGATGGTAATAGTACACAACAAACTAAGATGGTAATAGTACACAACAAACTAAGATGGTAATAGTACACAACAAACTAAGATGGTATAGTACACAACAAACTAAGATGGTAATAGTACACAACAAACTAAGATGGTTATAGTACACAACAAACTAAGATGGTAATAGTACACAACAAACTAAGATGGTTATAGTACACAACAAACTAAGATGGTAATAGTACACAACAAACTAAGATGGTTATAGTACACAACAAACTAAGATGAAATAGTACACAACAAACTAAGAATAGTACACAACAAACTAAGATGGTAATAGTACACAACAAACTAAGATGGTAATAGTACACAACAAACTAAGATGGTAATAGTACACAACAAACTAAGATGGTAATAGTACACAACAAACTAAGATGGTAATAGTACACAACAAACTAAGATGGTAATAGTACACAACAAACTAAGATGGTTATAGTACACAACAAACTAAGATGGTAATAGTACACAACAAACTAAGATGGTAATAGTACACAACAAACTAAGATGGTAATAGTACACAACAAACTAAGATGGTAATAGTACACAACAAACTAAGATGGTAATAGTACACAACAAACTAAGATGGTAATAGTACACAACAAACTAAGATGGTAATAGTACACAACAAACTAAGATGGTTATAGTACACAACAAACTAAGATGGTAATAGTACACAACAAACTAAGATGGTTATAGTACACAACAAACTAAGATGGTTATAGTACACAACAAACTAAGATGGTAATAGTACACAACAAACTAAGATGGTAATAGTACACAACAAACTAAGATGGTTATAGTACACAACAAACTAAGATGGTAATAGTACACAACAAACTAAGATGGTTATAGTACACAACAAACTAAGATGGTAATAGTACACAACAAACTAAGATGGTTATAGTACACAACAAACTAAGATGGAAATAGTACACAACAAACTAAGATGGTTATATTACACAACAAACTAAGATGGTAATAGTACACAACAAACTAAGATGGTAATAGTACACAACAAACTAAGATGGTTATAGTACACAACAAACTAAGATGGTAATAGTACACAACAAACTAAGATGGTAATAGTACACAACAAACTAAGATGGTTATAGTACACAACAAACTAAGATGGTAATAGTACACAACAAACTAAGATGGTTATAGTACACAACAAACTAAGATGGTAATAGTACACAACAAACTAAGATGGTTATAGTACACAACAAACTAAGATGGTTATAGTACACAACAAACTAAGATGGTAATAGTACACAACAAACTAAGATGGTAATAGTACACAACAAACTAAGATGGTTATAGTACACAACAAACTAAGATGGTACTAGTACACAACAAACTAAGATGGTTATAGTACACAACAAACTAAGATGGTAATAGTACACAACAAACTAAGATGGTAATAGTACACAACAAACTAAGATGGTTATAGTACACAACAAACTAAGATGGTAATAGTACACAACAAACTAAGATGGTTATAGTACACAACAAACTAAGATGGTAATAGTACACAACAAACTAAGATGGAAATAGTACACAACAAACTAAGATGGTAATAGTACACAACAAACTAAGATGGTAATAGTACACAACAAACTAAGATGGTAATAGTACACAACAAACTAAGATGGTAATAGTACACAACAAACTAAGATGGTATTAGTACACAACAAACTAAGATGGTAGTAGTACACAACAAACTAAGATGGTAATAGTACACAACAAACTAAGATGGTATTAGTACACAACAAACTAAGATGGTAGTAGTACACAACAAACTAAGATGGTTATAGTACACAACAAACTAAGATGGTAATAGTACACAACAAACTAAGATGGTTATAGTACACAACAAACTAAGATGGAAATAGTACACAACAAACTAAGATGGTTATAGTACACAACAAACTAAGATGGTAATAGTACACAACAAACTAAGATGGTAATAGTACACAACAAACTAAGATGGTTATAGTACACAACAAACTAAGATGGTTATAGTACACAACAAACTAAGATGGTAATAGTACACAACAAACTAAGATGGTAATAGTACACAACAAACTAAGATGGTTATAGTACACAACAAACTAAGATGGTAATAGTACACAACAAACTAAGATGGTTATAGTACACAACAAACTAAGATGGTAATAGTACACAACAAACTAAGATGGTTATAGTACACAACAAACTAAGATGGAAATAGTACACAACAAACTAAGATGGTTATATTACACAACAAACTAAGATGGTAATAGTACACAACAAACTAAGATGGTAATAGTACACAACAAACTAAGAGATAGTACACAACAAACTAAGATGGTATAGTACACAACAAACTAAGATGGTAATAGTACACAACAAACTAAGATGGTAATAGTACACAACAAACTAAGATGGTTATAGTACACAACAAACTAAGATGGTAATAGTACACAACAAACTAAGATGGTTATAGTACACAACAAACTAAGATGGTAATAGTACACAACAAACTAAGATGGTTATAGTACACAACAAACTAAGATGGTTATAGTACACAACAAACTAAGATGGTAATAGTACACAACAAACTAAGATGGTTATAGTACACAACAAACTAAGATGGTTATAGTACACAACAAACTAAGATGGTAATAGTACACAACAAACTAAGATGGTTATAGTACACAACAAACTAAGATGGTAATAGTACACAACAAACTAAGATGGTTATAGTACACAACAAACTAAGATGGTTAATAGTACACAACAAACTAAGATGGTAATAGTACACAACAAACTAAGATGGTTATAGTACAAACAACAAACTAAGATGGTAATAGTACACAACAAACTAAGATGGTAATAGTACACAACAAACTAAGATGGTTATAGTACACAACAAACTAAGATGGTAATAGTACACAACAAACTAAGATGGTAATAGTACACAACAAACTAAGATGGTAATAGTACACAACAAACTAAGATGGTAATAGTACACAACAAACTAAGATGGTTATAGTACACAACAAACTAAGATGGTAATAGTACACAACAAACTAAGATGGTAATAGTACACAACAAACTAAGATGGTAATAGTACACAACAAACTAAGATGGTAATAGTACAAACAAACTAAGATGGTTATAGTACACAACAAACTAAGATGGTAATAGTACACAACAAACTAAGATGGTAATAGTACACAACAAACTAAGATGGTAATAGTACACAACAAACTAAGATGGTAATAGTACACAACAAACTAAGATGGTAATAGTACACAACAAACTAAGATGGTAATAGTACACAACAAACTAAGATGGTAATAGTACACAACAAACTAAGATGGTAATAGTACACAACAAACTAAGATGGTAATAGTACACAACAAACTAAGATGGTAATAGTACACAACAAACTAAGATGGTAATAGTACACAACAAACTAAGATGGTAATAGTACACAACAAACTAAGATGGTAATAGTACACAACAAACTAAGATGGTAATAGTACACAACAAACTAAGATGGTACACAACAAATAAGATGGTAATAGTACACAACAAACTAAGATGGTAATAGTACACAACAAACTAAGATGGTTATAGTACACAACAAACTAAGATGGTTATAGTACACAACAAACTAAGATGGTAATAGTAACAAACTAAGACAACAAACTAAGATGGTAATAGTACACAACAAACTAAGATGGTAATAGTACACAACAAACTAAGATGGTTATAGTACACAACAAACTAAGATGGTTATAGTACACAACAAACTAAGATGGTAATAGTACACAACAAACTAAGATGGTAATAGTACACAACAAACTAAGATGGTAATAGTACACAACAAACTAAGATGGTAATAGTACACAACAAACTAAGATGGTTATAGTACACAACAAACTAAGATGGTAATAGTACACAACAAACTAAGATGGTAATAGTACACAACAAACTAAGATGGTAATAGTACACAACAAACTAAGATGGTAATAGTACACAACAAACTAAGATGGTAATAGTACACAACAAACTAAGATGGTTATAGTACACAACAAACTAAGATGGTAATAGTACACAACAAACTAAGATGGTTATAGTACACAACAAACTAAGATGGTAATAGTACACAACAAACTAAGATGGTAATAGTACACAACAAACTAAGATGGTAATAGTACACAACAAACTAAGATGGTTATAGTACACAACAAACTAAGATGGTAATAGTACACAACAAACTAAGATGGTTATAGTACACAACAAACTAAGATGGTAATAGTACAAACAACAAACTAAGATGGTAATAGTACACAACAAACTAAGATGGTAATAGTACACAACAAACTAAGATGGTTATAGTACACAACAAACTAAGATGGTAATAGTACACAACAAACTAAGATGGTTATAGTACACAACAAACTAAGATGGTAATAGTACACAACAAACTAAGATGGTAATAGTACACAACAAACTAAGATGGTTATAGTACACAACAAACTAAGATGGGTACACAACAAACTAAGATGGTTATAGTACACAACAAACTAAGATGGTAATAGTACACAACAAACTAAGATGGTTATAGTACACAACAAACTAAGATGGTAATAGTACACAACAAACTAAGATGGTAATAGTACACAACAAACTAAGATGGTAATAGTACACAACAAACTAAGATAGTACACAACAAACTAAGATAATAGTACACAACAAACTAAGATGGTTATAGTACACAACAAACTAAGATGGTAATAGTACACAACAAACTAAGATGGTTATAGTACACAACAAACTAAGATGGTAATAGTACACAACAAACTAAGATGGTAATAGTACACAACAAACTAAGATGGTAATAGTACACAACAAACTAAGATGGTAATAGTACACAACAAACTAAGATGGTAATAGTACACAACAAACTAAGATGGTAATAGTACACAACAAACTAAGATGGTAATAGTACACAACAAACTAAGATGGTAATAGTACACAACAAACTAAGATGGTAATAGTAAACTAAGATGGTAATAGTACACAACAAACTAAGATGGTAATAGTACACAACAAACTAAGATGGTAATAGTACACAACAAACTAAGATGGTAATAGTACACAACAAACTAAGATGGTTATAGTACACAACAAACTAAGATGGTAATAGTACACAACAAACTAAGATGGTAATAGTACACAACAAACTAAGATGGAAATAGTACACAACAAACTGAGTCTTTATCCGTTGAAAAGAACACTGCAATATATACAGGACATTTAACACTCTCACTCCCAGCAACAAGTCCCCTACACGCTGCTCAGATCAACAAGAAATTTGCTCGCCAGCCAAGCATGGAGACTGCTGGGATTGTGTCCTGGCGCTACAGAGGAAAAGTGACAAGATGAGGAGTGAGGAGGCAAGAGCTGCTGTCGCGTGACTGGAACTTCTGCTGCTCTCCTATCTACATTGTTCCTGAGTTTAGTGAGATGGGTTGAATAAAACAATATATATATGTATATATACAGTATATATGACTGGAAGTCTCTTCTACAATTTCAACACACTTTAGGAGTGGGGGAGGATGGGGGATTTCTAGAGTTGTTGGAATGCCACAGTAGGCTATGTTCACTAAACGCAAATAGTTGTGCCTCAATGTGCCCATTGGAAACAGCACCATTGAAGGAGAGAAACGTAAACAATGAGAGAAGTCCTACTGTACACATACATCATTGTCAGTTAGTCTTATGCATGTGACCTGGGGCTGAGATGTCACCTCTGGAACTAATGACTGCTTCATTGAGCATGTCCACGTGTCCCTACATTATCAGACCTGCGATAGGTACTACAGGGAACAGCCCAGGGAATGCCCAGATGGTCTGTGTGTGTGAACAATATAATTGTTTCTGCTTTCCCTCCCTCTATCTCCCTATCTCTCTACATGGTATCCATATGCCTCTGGCTCTCTTGCGGCTCTGAATATATTCCTCTGTTTATTGTCCCTCTCCTCTCCTCTCAGGGGGATTGATTCATTCCAATCAGCAAGTGAGGTGTTTTTAATTACAGTGTCAAATGATCTGTTAACCAACACAATGAAATCCATGATATACTCCAAATGCATTGGTGAGCCCCATATGTATCATCCTGGTCTTCAGTGACTATAGGGTCAGCTAGGATTACTGCAGGATGAACCCCCACATAGAGCAACACTTAATGAGCTGCCACTCCTCTCTATCTTACCCCCTCCCTCTCTCTTACCCTCTCTCGCTGTCTCTTACCCCCTCTCTCTCTCTTACCCTCTCTCTCTCTTACCCTCTCTGTCTCTCTCTGTCCCTTACCCCTTCTCTCTCTCTTACCCTCTCCTCTCTCTCTCTTACCCTCTCCCTCTCTGTCTCTTACCCCTCTCCCTCTCTTACCCCTCTCTCTCTCTTACCCCCTCTCTGTCTCTTACCCTCTCTCTCTCTGACCCTCTCTCTAACACCCCTCTCTCTTACCCCCTCTCTCCCTCTTACCCCCCTCTCTCTCTCTCTCTCTCTCTCTCTCTCTCTCTCTCTCTCTCTGACCCTCTCTCTAACCCCCCTCTCTCTTACCCCCTCTCTCCCTCTTACCCCCTCTCTCTCTCTCTCTCTCTCTTACCCTCTCTCTCTCTTACCCTCTCTCTCTTACCCTCTCTCACAATCTCTCTCTCTTTCTCTCTTACCCCTCTCTCTCACCCCCCCTCTCTCTCTCTCTCTCTCTCACCCCTTCTCTCTCTATCTCATACACCCTCTCTGTCTAATACCCCCTCTCTGTCTACTACCTTCTCTCTCTGTCTCTCTCTGACCCTCTCTCTCTGACCCTCTCTCTCTGACACTCTCTCTGACCCTCTCTCTCTTACCCCATCTCTCTATCTTACCCCCTCTCTCTCTTACCCTCTCTTTGTCTCTGATCCTCTCTCTGACACTCTCTCACTCTGACCCTCTCTCTCTTACCCCATCTCTCTCTTACCCCCTCTCTCTCTCTCTTACCCTCTCTTTGTCTCTGATCCTCTCTCTGACACTCTCTCTCTGACCCTCTCTGTCTTACCCCATCTCTCTCTCTTACCCTCTCTCTCTCTCTCTCTCTCTCTCTCTTACCCTCTCTTTGTCTCTGTTTCTCTCTCTGTCACTTCACTCTCTCTCCGTTGCTTACCCCGTCTGTCTCTTACCCTCGCTGTCTCTCTCACCAACCCCCCTCTCTCTGTCTCTTACCCCCTCTTTCTCTGTCTCTTACCCCCTCTTTCTCTGTCTCTTACCCATTCTCTGTCTCTTACCCTCTCTGTCTCTTACCCCCTCTCTGTCTCTTACCCACACTCTGTCTCTTACCATCTTTTTCTGTCTCTTACCCCCTCTTTCTCTGTCTCTTACAATCTTTTCTCTCTCTCTCTCTCTTACCCCTTCTTTGTCTCTTACCCCCTCTCTGTCTCATACCCCTCTCTGTCTCATACCATCTTTATCTGTCTCTTACCCCCTCTCTGTCTCTTACCATCTTTCTCTGTCTCTTACCCCCTATTTCTCTGTATCTTACAATCTTTCTCTCTCTCTCTTACCCCTTCTTTGTCTCTTACCCCTTCTTTGTCTCTTACCCCCTCTCTGTCTCATACCCCCTCTCTGTCTCTTACCATCTTTCTCTGTCTCTTACCCCCTCTCTGTCTCTTACCATCTTTCTCTGTCTCTTACCCCCTCTTTCTCTGTCTCTTACCCTCTCTGTCTCTTACCCCCTCTCTGTCTCTTACCATCTTTCTCTGTCTCTTACCCCCTCTTTCTCTGTCTCTTAACCTCTCTCTCTCTCTCTGTCTCTTAACCTTTCTGTCTCTCTCTCTCTCTGTCTCTGTTAACCACTCTCTCTCTTAACCTCTCTCTCCCTCTCTCTCTTTACCTCTCTCTCTTAACTTCTCTCTCTCTCGCTGTCTCTTAACCTCTCTCTCTCTGTCTCTTAACCTCACTCTCTCTTAACCTCTCTCTCTCTCTCTCTCTCTCTCTCTCTCTCTCTCTCTTAACCTCTCTCTCTGTCTCTCTTGCTGTCTCTTAACCTCTCTCTCTGTCTCTCTCTCTGTCTCTCTTAACCTCTCTCTCTCTCTCTTAACCTGTCTCTCTCTCTGTCTCTTAACCTCTCTCTCTCTGTCTCTAACCCCCTCTGTCTCTTACCATCTTTCTCTGTCTCTTACCCCCTCTCTGTCTCTTACCCCCTCTTTCTCTGTCTCTTACCCCCTCTCTGTCTCTTACCATCTTTCTCTGTCTCTTACCCCCTCTTTCTCTGTCTCTTACCCCCTCTTTCTCTGTCTCTTACAATCTCTCTCTCTCTCTTACAATCTGTCTCTCTGTCTCTTAACCCTCTCTCTCTCTATCTCTTAACCTCTCTCTATCTCTTAACCGCTCCCTCTGTCTCTTAACCCTCTCTCTCTGTCTCTCTTTTAACCTCTCTCTCTCTGTCTCTTACCCCTATCTCAAATCAAATCAAATCAAATTTTATTTGTCACATACACACATACACATGTCTCTCTCTCTCTCTCTCTCTCTCTCTCTCTCTCTCTCTCAACACCTCTCTCTCTCGCTGTCTCTTAACCTCTCTCTCTCTGTCTCTCTTAACCTCTCACTCTCTCTTAACACCTCTCTCTCGCTGTCTCTTATCCTCTCTCTCTCTCTCTCTCTCTGTGTCTCATAACCTCTCTCTCTTAACCTCTCTCTCTCGCTGTCTCTTAACCTCTCTCTCTCTGTCTTTTAACCTCTCTTTCTCTCTCAACCTCTCTCCTCTTAACATCTCTCTCTCTATGTCTCTTAACCTCTCTCTCTCGCTGTCTCTTAACCTCTCTCTCTCTGTCTCTGTCTCTTAACCTCTCTTTCTCTCTTAACCTCTCTCTCTGTCTCTTAATCTCTCTCTCTCTCTTAATCTCTCTCTCTCTTAACCTCTCTCTCTCTCTGTCTCTTAACCCCTCTCTCTCTCTCTGTCTCTTAACCCCTCTATCTCTCACTCTCTTAACCTCTTAACCTCTCTCTCTCTCTCTGTCTCTCTTAACCCCCCTCTATCTGTCTCTTAACCCCTCTCTCTCTGTCTCTCTTAACCTCTCTCTCTCTGTCTGTATCTCGTAAACTCTCTCTCTCTGTGTCTCTTAACCTCTCTCTCTCTCTTAACCCCTCTCTCTCTCTCTCTCTCTCTCTTAACCTCTCTCTCTGTCTCTCTTAACCTCTCTCTCTCTCTGTCTCTTAACCTCTCTCTCTCTCTGTCTCTTAACCCCTCTCTCTCTCTCTCTCTCTCTCTCTCTCTCTCTTAACCTCTCACTCTCTTAACCTCTCTCTCTGTCTGTCTCTCTTAAACTCTCTCTCTCTCTTAACCCCTCTCTCTCTCTGTCTCTCTTAACCTCTCTCTCTCTCTGTCTCTTAACCCCTCTCTCTCTCTCTCTGTCTCTCTTAACCTCTCTCTCTCTGTCTCTTAATCTCTCTCTCTCTCTGTCTCTCTTAACCCCTCTCTCTCTCTGTCTCTCTTAACCTCTCTCTCTCTCTCTCTCTTAACCTCTCTCTCTGTCTCTCTTAACCTCTCTCTCTCTGTCTCTTAATCTCTCTCTCTCTGTCTCTTAACCCCTCTCTCTGTCTCTCTTAACCTCTCTCTCTCTCTCTCTCTCTCTCTCTCTTAACCTCTCACTCTCTTAACCTCTCTCTCTGTCTGTCTCTCTTAAACTCTCTCTCTCTGTCTCTTAACCTCTCTCTCTCTCTGTCTCTCTTAACCCCTCTCTATCTCTGTCTCTTAACCCCTCTCTCTCTCTGTCTCTCTTAACCTCTCTCTCTCTCTGTCTCTTAACCCCTCTCTCTCTCTCTCTCTTAACCTCTCTCTCTCGCTGTCTCTTAACCCCTCTCTCTCTCTCTGTCTCTTAACCCCTCTCTCTCTCACTCTCTTAACCCCTCTCTCTCTGTCAACCCCTCTCTCTCTGTCTCTCTTAACCCCTCTCTCTCTCTTTCTCTTAACCCCCTCTCTCTCTTAACCCCTCTCTCTCTCTCTGTCTCTTAACCCCCTCCCCCTCTCTCTCTTAACCCCTCTCTCTCTCTTAACCTCTCTCTCTCTCATAACCCCTCTATCTCTGTCTCTTAACCCTTCTCTCTCTCTCTATTAACCCCTCTCTCTCTCTCGCTCTCTCTCGCAACCTCTCTCTCTGTCTCTTAACACCTCTCTCGCTCTGTCTCTTAACCCCTCTATCTCTCTCTCTTAATCCCTCTCTCTCTCTTAACCTCTCTCTCTCGCTGTCTCTTAACCCCTCTCTCTCTCTGTCTCTTAACCCCTCTCTCTCTCTCACTCTCTTAACCCCTCTCTCTCTCTCTTAACCTCCCTCTCTCGCTATCTCTTAACCCATCTCTCTCTCTCTTAACCTCTCTCTCTCTCTCTCTTAACCTCTCTCTCTCTCGCTCTTAATCTCTCTCTCTCTCTTAACCCCTCTCTCTCTCTCTCTGTCTCTTAACCCCTCTCTCTCTCTGTCTCTGACCCCATCTCTCTCTCTCTGACCCCTTCTTGCTGTCTCTTAACCCCTATCTCTCGCTGTCTCTGACCCCTTCTCTCTGTCTCTGCCTCTCACCCCCCTCTGTCTCCCTCCTAACCCCCCTCTGTCTCTGTCTCTGTCTCTCTCTCTCTCACACACACACACACACACACACCCTCTGTCTCTCTCTCACCCCCCTCTGTCTCTCTCACACACACACACCCTCTGTCTCTCACACACACACCCTCTGTCTCTCTCTCACACACACACCCTCTGTCTCTCTCTTTCTCACACACACACACCTCTGTCTCTCTCCCTCACCCCCTTCTCTCACACCCCCTCTCTCACCCCCCCTCTCCCCCTCTCTCTCTCACCCCCCTCTGTCTCTCGCTCTCACACACACCCCTCTGTCTCTCACACACACCCTCCGTCTCTCTCCCTCACACACCCCCTCTCTCACACACCCCCTCTGTCTGTCTCTCACCCCCCTTCTGTTTGTCTCTCACCCCCTTCCTCTGTCTCTCTGTCACACACACCCCCTGTCTCTCTCTCTCACACATACACCCTCTCTCTCTCTCTCTCTCTCTCTCTCTCACACACACACACCCTCTGTCTCTCCCTCACACACACCCTCTCTCACACCCCCTCTATCACACACCCCCTCTGTCTCTCTCACACGCACCCCCTGTCTCTCTCTCTCACACATACACCCTCTGTCTCTCCCTCACACACCCTCTCTCACACCCCCTCTATCACACACCCCCTCTGTCTCTCTCACACACACCCCTGTCTCTCTCTCTCACACATACACCCTCTTTGTCTCTCTCTCTCTCTCTCACACACACCCTCTGTCTCTCCCTCACACACCCTCTCTCTCACACCCCCTCTCTCACCCCCCCCCCCTCTCTCACACCCCCTCTGTCTCTCTCACACACACACACCCTCTCTCTCTCACACACCCCCTCTCTCACACACCCCTCTCTCACCCCCCTTCTGTCTCTGTCTCTCATCCCCCTCCTCTGTCTCCCCCCCCCTCTCACCGACCCTCTGTCCCTGACCAACCCTGTCTTCGTAGGAAATCAGCCTTGCTTTTCCTTGTCTGCCACTGTAGATATTTATGCTTATGCCACACACCACCACAGCGGTACATATTTTTTTAAGGAGCTTTATTGGCATGGGAAACATATGTTTATATTGCCAAAGCAAGTGAAATAGATTAAACAAAAGTGAGAAAAAAAATGAACAGTAAACATTACACTTGTATTTACAATGGTGTTTGTTCTTCACTGGTTGCCCTTTTCTTGTGGCAACAGGTCACAAATATTGCTGCTGTGATGGCACTAGGGTTGCACATTTTGGGTGTGATTCAGAGGTGGAAACTTTCAGAGGGAATTTACGGGAATATATGGGAATTAACAGAATTATGCAAATTAATATTAATACCATTTAAATGTAGATGTTTTTTTGCATTGTATATATTTCCCATATCATATGGAGACAGAAACAAACATTTTACCTGATCATAATTAAACATAATTACAAATGATGAAATCCTTCCAACATAAATAATAGTTACCAATTGAACTTTAATGAAATGAGTTGGCTCTTCACAAGGGATGATTTCATTGAACAACAAAAAAAGGGAATATTGAAAGATCCCCAATGATCCATCTTATCTTCCAAAAATGTTTTCAACATACATCTGTAAAATGATAGTCTAGATACTAAAGCTTTGGTTGTCTTCCTCTCAGGCTTCCATGTCTTCTCCTTGGACTTCCTCAACGACCAACTCTAACATCAGACTCTGAGGCCTCATCTTCGTTGTCACTTTCCAACCTTGTTGAGGATGGCTCATTGTCAGGCTCAAAAAGCCTCAAATTTGCCCGGATGACCACCAATATTTCAACCCGTGTATTGGTCAGCCTGTTGCATGCTTTGGTGTGTGTGTTCCCAAACAAGGACAAGTTGCGTTCTGAGGCAGCTGATGTTGGTGGGATTTGGAGGATGATGGAGGCAACAGGGGAAAGAGCCTCAGATCCACAAAGTCCCTTCCACCAGGTGGCTGATGAGATATGTTGGCACATCTGCCATTTTGCATTGCCGGACTGCCAAGAATCTTGCCCTCATCCAGGCCAAGAGGGCGAGACACGGTAGTGATGACACCATATGCCTTGTTGATCTCTGCACCAGACAGGATGCTCTTGCCAGCATACTTGGGGTCCAACATGTACACTTCATTTCTTGGAGTGACTCCTTCCCCTCCAGGAGACTGTCAAACATGATGACAACACCACCCCAGCGGGTGTTGCTGGGCAGCTTCGATGTGGTGCTCTTATTCTTCTCACTTTGCTTGGTGAGGTAGATTGCTGTAGATTTCTAATGACCCTTCACATACCTAACCATTTTCTTGGCTCTCTTGTAGTGTGTCCATTGGTTTCAGTGCCATGATGTCATTGAGGAACAGATTCAATGCATGAGCAGCACAGCCAATGGGTGTGATGTGAGGGTAGGACTCCTTGACTTTAGACCAAGCAGCCTTCATGTTAGCAGCATTGTCTGTCACCAGTGCAAATACCTTCTGTGGTCAAAGCTTATTGATGACTGCCTTCAGCTCATCTACAGTGTAGAGACCGGTGTGTCTGTTGTCCCTTGTGTCTGTGCTCTTATAGAATACTGGTTTAGGGGTGGAGATGATGTAGTTAATTATTCCTTGCTCACATACATTCTACCAGAGATTATTCTTTCACGTGAACTCTGTTGAACTCTGCATCCAGCAAATGAGTAAATAAAGCATGTCTGGTTGGAGGAGTGTATGCTGGGCAAAGAACATTCAGAAATCTCTTCCAATACACATTGCCTGTGAGCATTGGAGGTGAACCAGTTGCGTACACAGCTCGAGCAAGACATTCATCAACATTTCTCTGACTCCAGTGAGTCAAAAAAACTTCTGATTCAAGGAGGACAATGAGCTGTTACTATCGATAAGGTGACTGATTCATAATTTTCACCTCGAATATAAGTAGAGGGACTTTTGTCAGAGGTTGCTTGTTGTGAGAGCTGAGGGAACTTTATGCACTTGGCCAGATGATTCTGCATCTTTGTTGCATTCTTCACATATGATTTGGCACAGTATTTGCAAATGTACACAGCTTTTCCTTCTACATTAGCTGCAGTGAAATGTCTCCACACATCAGATAGTGACCGTGGCATTTTCCTGTAAAGATGAGAAAAAAATGAGTAAAGAAATAAGTAAAAATACAATTCCATGTACAGATAAATAGTTAAGCAGTTAGATTGAACAATTCCTTTGTAAGGTAAATGTTTTAAGATGGAAACATGTATGGAAACATGCTCAAGCAAGCTAAAAACCCACATGGTAGCAAAAAATTAACTAGCTGAAATTGTTAACAAGTTACAAATGATTTAAACACACTTTGCTGGAGGCTACTATTTACTAGTTAACAAAAAAAATCAAGTATGTCATTTAAAATATATTCACCCCAACCAGTATTGTAATCAAAACTTACCAGAAAGCATGTAGTGTGGGCTCAATAGTATCTCATTAGTGTGCAAGATCTTGAGAATCAGCTGTACATCTGATGGAGGAATGCACTGTACATCTGATGGAAGAATGCACTGTACATCTGATGGAAGAATGCACTGTACATCTGATGGAAGAATGCACTGTACATCTGATGGAAGAATACACTGTACATCTGATGGAGGAATGCACTGTACATCTGATGGAAGAATGCACTGTACATCTGATGGAAGAATGCACTGTACATCTGATGGAGGAATGCACTGTACATCTGATGGAAGAATGCACTGTACATCTGATGGAAGAATGCACTGTACATCTGATGGAAGAATGCACTGTACATCTGATGGAAGAATGCACTGTACATCTGATGGAAGAGTGCACTGTACATCTGATGGAGGAGTGCACCGCACATGATTACCGGGAATTTACTGGAAAGTTTCCGACTCTTTGCAACTCTAGATGGCACAGTGTGGTATTTCACCTAATAGATATAGGTTTATCAAAATTGGATTTGTTTTCAAATATTTGTGGGTCTGTGCAATCCACCAAATGTTGTGAGGCGGTGTCCACATAACGGGTGGCGGTGTCTTCTCTTGAGAGCCAGGTATGCCTTCGGCTGCCTTTCTCAATATCAAGGCTCACTGAATCTGTACATAGTCAAACATTTCCTTAATTTTGGGTCAGTCACAGTTGTCAGGTATTCTGTTTTTTGTAAATTCCTTCCTTTGTAAATTCCAGTTAGTGTCATGTAATTATCTTCTTGTTTTCTCATGATTTGGTTTGGTCTAATTGTGTTTCTGTCCTGGGGCTCTGTTTGTGTTTGTTAAAAGAGCCCCAGGCTTGCTTAGGGGACTCTTCTCCCGGTTCATCTCTCTGTAGGCGATGGCTTTGTTATGGAAGGTTTGTTAAATGCTTCCATTTAGGTGGATGCAGAATTTAACAGCTCTTTCTGGATTTTGATCATTAGCGGGTATCGGCCTAATTCTGCTCTGCATCCGTTATTTGGTGATTTACGTTGTACACAGAGGATATTTTTGCAAAGTTCTGCAATTTGGTGTCTCAGTTTGATGTTTGTCCCATTTTGTGAATTCTTGGTTGGTGACCTCACAATCATAAAGGGCAATGGATTCAACTATTTTTAGCCAGATCCTAATTGTTATGTCAAATGTTATGTTCCTTTTGATGGCATAGAAGGCCCTTCTTGCCCTGTCTCTTAGATCAATCACAGCTTTGTGGAAGTTACCTGTGGAGCTGATGTTTAGGCAGAGGAATGTATTGTTTTTTTGTGTGCTCTAGGGCAACGTTGTCTCGATGGAATTTGTATTTATGGTTCTGGGAACTGGACTTTTTTTGGAACAGCATTATTTTTGACTTGATGAGATTTACTGTCAGGGCCCAGATCTGACAGAATCTGTGCAGAAGATCTAGGTGCTGCTGTAGGCCCTCCTTGGTTGGTGACAGAAGCAGCAGATCATCAGCAAACAGTAGACATTTGACTTCAGATTCTAGTAGGGTGAGGCAAGGTGCTGCAGCCTGATCTAGTGCCCGCGCCAATTTGTTGATATATATGTTGAAGAGGGTGGGGCTTAAGCTGCATCCCTGTCTCACCCCCGGCCCCATGTAAAGAAATGTGTGTTTTTTGCCAATTTTAAAATGCACACTTGTTGTTTGTGTATATTCATTTTATAATGTCCTATGTTTTTCCCCCAATACCACTTTTCCATCCATTTGTATAGCAGGCCCTCACACAAAATTGAGTTTTTTTGTGGATTGGGGTAATCAGACCTTGGTTCCAAAAATTGGGGGAAAATGCCACGATGTTGTTAAAGAGTTTAAGTATAGCCAATTGGAATTTGTGGTCTGTATATTTTATCATTTCATTAAGGATACCATCTCGCTCTCTCTGCCTCTCTGTCTCTCTCTCCCTCTCTGTCTCTCTCTCCCTCTCTGTCTCTCCCCCTCACTCATTTCAATACACTTTATTGACATGGCAAGTCAAATTACTTATATTGTCAAAGTATACATATAACAAAAATGGTGGGAACAACAGCATCTTATCTTTCTGTTTTCTCATGATTTGGTCTAACTGTGTCTCTCTCTCTCTCTGTCAGTCTCTCTCTCTCTGTCAGTCTCTCTCTCTGTCAGTCTCTCTCACTCGGTCTCTCACTCGGTCTCTCACTCGGTCTCTCACTCGGTCTCTCACTCGGTCTCACCAGTTAGTGTTGAAATACAGTAGAAGTCAGACCCTCATGATTTCGATGACTACGCAGTAAGGAAAGCTTAGTAGTAAAAACCTGAACTGAATATTTGAAAAGTGAGCAACCTTGATGTTGTAGTCATAACTGGTGTGGTGCCACACTTCGAGAGGCTCAAGGCCCCGAGGTAAAGAAATGCTTTCAGTGTGTTCACTGTGAAATGATAGCACAGCACATATTATAATAACATTACACCTAATGTCAGGTAAATGTGGATATGTGCTGTGTTATCAATTTCATAGCCATCCGTTGAAGGCTTTCTCTGGGCTTTTGTTCTTTTTACAAATGAAACATTTATCTCCCCATCAAGGGTGTGTGACCTTCTATGATTTGTGTTTCAACAACTACTGTTTGGACATAAACAGAAAACATGAAAATGCTAAATATGGCCTTCAGTCTCAGGATAATATTCTGGTATTGTTTCTTTACACAGTGTGTTCTTTGAATGAAATCCTTTCCTGTTATCGTGGTGAACTGAATAACACCATCATATGGGTCAAAGGAAAGGCCTCAACACCGGGAGGAGGAATATGTTTAAGAGACTCCCCACTCGAGACATCCTCAGACCATTACTTCCAGGGGCAGTCACCGACTAATAAATGTAGCAGAGCTTCTCCTCTAACTGTGGTCTGTTTCCAATCGAGTGCTGGCTTGCAAGAGCTAATAAAACTCCTTAATCTGTCTGTCTGTCTGTCTGTCTGTCTGTCTGTCTGTCTGTCTGTCTGTCTGTCTGTCTGTCTGTCTGTCTGTCTGTCTGTCTGTCTGTCTGTCTGTCTGTCTGTCTGTCTGTCTGTCTGTCTGTCTGTCTGTCTGTCTGTCTGTCTGTCTGTCTGTCTGTCTGTCTGTCTGTCTGTCTGTCTGTCTGTCTGTCTGTCTGTCTGTCTGTCTGTCTGTCTGTCTGTCTGTCTGTCTGTCTGTCTGTCTGTCTGTCTGTCTGTCTGTCTGTCTGTCTGTCTGTCTGTCTGTGTCTAGAGAGAGAACTACTATGCTCATATGTAATAGGCCGATGGTCATGGTAAGATTAGCACAAGAACTCCACCATCCTCACACAACATCAAATCAATAAAATCAATTGTTATTAGTCACATGCGCCGAATACAACAGGTGTAAACCTTACAGTGAAATGCTGAATACAACAGGTGTAAACCTTACAGTGAAATGCTGAATACAACAGGTGTAAACCTTACAGTGAAATGCTGAATACAACAGGTGTAAACCTTACAGTGAAATGCTGAATACAACAGGTGTAAACCTTACAGTGAAATGCTTACTTAAAAGCCAACAATGCAGTTTAAAAAATATGAATAAGAATAAGCCCACTAACACCTCTCTCAGACCACAGAAGAATCACAGTGTATCTGAGAAGAGGGAACCCAAACATGAAGCATCACGGCCTAATAAATGACATGGTACTAAACAGGCCTATAGATATAGTGAGAACAGTACAGTAATCTACAAAAAGCAATTACTAACTAAAAAATACAATCTCTCCTAGACAACTTTTTAGCATTAACATTCTCCTGCAGCAATGAAAGTATAAATTTGGCCATTTGGAACAAACTTTATACTTGACAAATTAGCGTCCTTGGTTAATCTAAAGAAACCTAAGAGCAAATTAAAAATAATAGAGAATGAAAACGGTGTGATAATGATTACAAAAATCTAAAGAAATTAATTGAGAAATATATCTAATCAAAAACACAGAGACCCAGACAACAAAAATATACACCTTCAATATGGAGAAACACTGAAGCAATACAAACACACCTTAAGAACAAAACAGGAGCAGCACATCGGCTGGATGGAATTGAGGAATCTATAGAATCAAACCACTTCTGGGAGAATTGGAATAAATTCAAACAAGCCTCATCATGAGGAATTGGCTTTCCAAAATGGGGATATGTGGAGAAATCACTTTGCAAACCTCTACAGCAATATAACAAAGAGCCCAGAACAAAAATATATACAAGACAAATGACAAATCCTTGAATCAGCAGTCAATGACTATCAGAATCCTGTGGATACCCCAATTACAGAAGAAGAATTATTGGAAAACCTATGCACTCTACAAAAAAAGGCCTGTGGTGCTGATGGTATTTTAAGCACATATTTATTTAACCTTTATTTAAATAGGCAAGTGAGTTAAGAACAAATTCCTATTTACAATGACGGCCTAACCTGGTCAAACCCCCCCCTAACCCGGACGACGCTGGGCCAATTGCGCGCCGCCCGATGGGACTCCCGATCACGGCCGGTTGTGATACAGCCCGAGATCGAACCAGGGTCTGTAGTGACGCCTCTAGCACTGAGATACAAACGACAAATTCAAATTGGCTTTACTCAAACTCTTCAACATTATCCTCACCGCAGGTATTTTCCCCGACATTTGGAACCAATGATAGATCACACCAATCTATAAAAATAAAGACAAATTTGACCCAAATAATTAGAGGAAACACAACATCCTGAGCAGAAGCCAGATTTAATTTTTTATTATCGTACAACAGACCACATTTCCACCCTCCACAGTCAAATTGACCAACAAGTAATCCACCTTTCTTGATGTTTTGTAGACATCAAGAAAGCATTTGATTAAATTTGGCACGAAAGTCTTTTTTCTAAACTAATAGAAAGGTATTTGAGGGAAAACACATGATGTTATTAATCAATGTACACTAAAAACAAATGTGCAGTTAAAATTGGCAACAAGCAAACATACTTCTTCTCTCAGGGATGTGGAGTGAAGGGCAGGGCTGCTCAATATGTCCAACATTATTTAACATCTACATTAATGAATTAGCAAAAATATTAGAAGAATCTGCAGTACCTGGTCTCACCCTATACAACACTGAAATGAAGTGTCTGCTGTATACAGATGGCCTGGTGCTGCTGTCTCCCACTAAGGAGGAGTTACAGCAGCACCTAGATCGTCTTCACAGGTTCTGTCAGACCTGGGCTCTGACAGTTAACCTAAAAAAATATATATATAATGATTTTCCAAAAAAGGTCAGGAAAATAAGGATTACAGACATGAATTGTATTTGGACACAGTACTATTAGAACACACCAAAAACGACAGGTACCTAGGACTAAATATCAGCAACACAGATCTCTTTCACATGGCTGTGAACGAGCTGAGGGACAAAGCAAGAAGAGCATTCTATGCCTTTAAAAGGAACGTTAAAATCGAAATTCCAATTAGTATCTGGTTCAAAATGTTCCAAATCAGTTATAGAACCAATTGCTCTATATGGCAGGATAGCATAGGGTCCGCTCTCTAAGAATTAATTTACCAAATGAGACCAACATCCAATCAAAATACTGCATGCAGAGTTTTGCAAGCCTGTATTGCAAGTGCAAAGAAAAACTACAAATAACGCATGTAGAGCCAATACTCCCTCCTTATTCGAATAGAAAAAAGAGCCATCAAATTTTACACCCATCTAAAATCAAGTGAACCCAAAACATTCCATAACACAGCTCTGATGATAATCCCATTTCCACTACTACTATTATTACTGTTGGTCCCACCATTTCCACTACTACTATTATTACTGTTGGTCCCACCATTTCCACTACTACTATTATTACTGTTGGTCCCACCATTTCCACTACTACTATTATTACTGTTGGTCCCACCATTTCCACTACTACTATTATTACTGTTGGTCTGACCATTTTTGTTATATGTACAGTTGAAATCATATGTTTAAATACACTTAGGTTGGAGTCATTAAAACTAATTTTTCAACCACTCCACAAATTTCCTGTTAACAAACTAGTTAGAACATCTACATTGTGCATGCTACAAGTCATTTTTCCAACAATTGTTTACAGACAGATTATTTCACTTATAATTCACTGTACCACAATTCCACTGGAAGTTTACATACACTAAGTTGACTGTGCCTTTAAACAGATTGGAAAATTCCAGAAAATTATGTCATGGCTTCTGATAGGCTAATTGACATCATTGGAGTCAATTGGAGGTGTACCTGTGGATGTATTTCAAGGCCGACCTTCAAACTCAGTGCCTCTTTGCTTGACATCATGGGTAAATGAAAAGAAATCAGACCTCAGAAAATAAATTGTAGACCTCCACAAGTCTGGTTCATTCTTGGGAGCAATTTTCAAATGCCTGAAGGTACCACGTTTAACCGTACAAACAATAGTACGCAAGTATAAACACCATGGGACCACGCAGCCGTCATACCGCTCTGGAAGGAGACACGTTCTGTCTCCTAGAGATGAAGGTACTTTGGTACCTGTGAAGATGCTGGAGGAAACAGGATCAAAAGTATCTATATCCACAATAAAACAAGTCCCATATCGACATAACCCGAAAGGCCGCTCAGCAAAGAAGAAGCCACTGCTCCAAAACCGCCATAAAAAAGCCAGACTACGGTTTGCAACTGCACATGGGGACAAAGATTGTACTTTTTGAAGAAATGTCCTCTGGTCTGATGAAACAAATATAGAACTGTTTGGCCATAATGACCATCGTTATGTTTGGAGGAAAAAGGGGGAGGCTTGCAAGCCAAAGAACACCATCCCAACCGTAAAGCACGGGAGTGGCAGCATCATGTTGTGGGAGTGCTTTTCTGCAGGAGGCTGGTTCACTTCACAAAATAGATGGCATCAAGAGGGAGGAAACTTATGTGGATATATTGAAGCAACATCTCAAGACATCAGTCAGGAAGTTAAAACTTGGTCACAAATGGGTCTTCCAAATGGAAAATGACAGCAAGCATACTTTCAGAGTTGTGGCAAAATGGCTTAAGGACAACAAGGTATTGGAGTGGCCATCACAAAGCACTGACCTCAATCCAAAAGTTGTGGGCAGAACTGAAAAAGCGTGTGTGAGAAAGGAGGCCTACAAACCTGACTAAGTTACACCAGCTCTGTCAGGAGGAATTGGCCAAAATTCACCCAACTTATTGTGGGAAGATTGTGGAAGGCTACCCGAAACATTTGACCCAAGTTAAGTTATTTAAAGGCAATGCTACCAAATACTAATTGAGTGTATGGAAACTTCTGACCCACTGAGAATGTGATGAAAGAAATAAAAGCTGAAAAAAATAATTCTCTCTACTGTTATTCTGACATTTCACATTCTTAAAATAAAGCGGTGATCCTAACTGACCTAAGGCAGGGAATTTTTAATAGGATTAAATGTTAGGAATTGTGAAAAACAGAGTTTATATGTATTTGGCTAAGGTGTATGTAAACTTCCGACTTCAACTGTATACTTTGACAATGTAAGTAATTTAACTTGCCATGTCAATAAAGTCTATTGTATTGAAAGAGATCGAGAAAGATCAAACGAGAGAAAGATTGAGAATGAAAATGATAGAGAGAGATAGACAGATATTTGGCTCTAAACAGAGAGTACACAGTGGCAGAATACCTAACCACCGTGATTGACGAAATATTAAGGAAATCTTTGACTATGTACAGACTCAGTGAGCATAGCCTTGCTATTGAGAAAGGCTGCCGAAGGCAGACCTGGCTCTCAAGAGAAGACAGGCTATGTGCACATTGCCCACAAAATTGTCATGCAGGTGAAAGAGGACCCAAAAGCGACTTGGCGAAAACAGAGTCTTTAATCCAGTAAAGTAAATACAAACAAAAAACACAACTTTCACTCGAAATGACGAGGACAAACTGGAGACTCGATCTTGAACAGCAGGTGAATTGAACCAGACAGACTCAGACACCTGCTCACCACGCAGCATCTGACACGACAGGGCGATACACAAACACAACACGGTGAATTCTAGACAAGGAACCGACAGGACAGGAACGGAACACAAAGGAAGAAATAGGGACTCTAATCAGGGGAAAGGATCGGGAACAGGTGTGGGAAGACTAAATGATTGATTAGGGGAATAGGAACAGCTGGGAGCAGGAAGACGATAGAGAGAAGAGAGAGCGAGAGAGTGAGAGAGGGAGGGGGAGAGAGAGGGATAGAAAGAGGGAAAGAACCTAATAAGACCAGCAGAGGGAAACGAATAGAATGGGAAGCACAGGGACAAGACAAGATAATAAATGACAAAACATGACAAAAATGCAACGGAAACTGAGCTGCACTTCCAAACCTCCTGCCAAATGTATGACCATATTAGAGACACTCACTTCCTTTGGTTGGCAATGTAAACATTTGTTTCCCATGCCAATAAAGCCCCTTAAATTGAATAGATTGATAGTGAGTGAGAGAGAGAGAAACAGAGAGCGAACGAAAGAGAGAGGTAGAGTGAGAGAGAGGTAGAGTGAGAGAGAGGTAGAGTGAGAGAGAGGTAGAGTGAGAGAGAGAGAGTGAGAGAGAGAGAGAAAGAAAGAAAGAGAAACACGGAAAGAGAGAGAGAATGAGAGAGAGAAATAAACACAGAAAGAGAGAGAGGTCGAGAAAACGAGATTGGGAGAGAGTGAACAAACAATAGAGGGAGAGAGAGTAAGAAAGAGAGAAACAGACTGACTTTTTGTCCTTCTTTAATGAAACATTCTCATTTCATTAAACCCCCCCCTTAAAGATAAATCATCAAAATATATCATGTACTGCATACATGTACCATACTCACCTTGCCCTCTACCACACGATACAACACCACACATCACAATAACCAAAAACCTCACCACTTCTACAACCATATGTCCAAAACATATTCCCCAGCTATACAGACAGCCCCCCCAACACACCATATCTCCTGAAATATCTCCACACGTTTTTATCAGTTCACAGAAGTCAAATTCTACCCTAGGGCATGCAGAGACCATCCCATTAAACAATAGTAAAGAGTCTGTTATCCCCCACCTTTGACCCTGTTCCTCCTTGTTAGCCAAATAGCCAACTTTGTCTGAGCAAACAGAAAATTCAACAAAACACATTTAGCTTTCTCCTTATTTGAATACCTGTACCCCATTATAAACATCCCAGCAGTAAAAACTGCCCCCAACCTCTTACACAGACATTCCAACATAGACATTAATGGCATTAAACTGGTGCACACAGAAAACACATGAATCACAGTTTCTCGCATAACACAGAAAGGACACCCCTGCCCGATTCCCAGTTCAACCAGTTGTTAGTGGCCAGGGCTCCATGTAGAACCCTCCACTGGAGGTCCCCTGACCTCTTTTGTACTGGGGTTTGTAGAGCCCCCTCCATCTAAAGCCCACCATACTCTCCACCCCACATAACCCCTGCTATTGATGTGCCTTCACTCCTGTTAGGCTCCTAATGTTCCTTATCTTAACACAGAGGTTGCAGAGGGCTTTACCTCCCACTCCTTCAAACTCCCCAGGCTCGGAGTGTTAAAATCTAACAAGTCCTCCAGACTCCCTTGCCAGTCCCCAGTCTCTGCTGTCACCTGCAGTGGTGGAAACATTGGTAGCCCTTCGGCCACTCAAACACTCCCCTCACCGGCTCAGACAGTGCCTCCTGGACCTCCTCCAGGAATCCAGGTAGAGTTGCTGGTCCAACCCTAATCCGCCAGCTCTCCTCAGCAATGCACATGCTGGTTCCCTCCAGCCAACATCAGTATGGTACAGCAGTCTCTGCACCGCCTTTAGTCAGAAAGGAGCCACCCTGCTCTCCAGTTCCACCAGGCCCTGTTCTCCTTCGTGGACAGTCATGTACAACACTGCCGCCCTCAGCTAGTGATGGCCCGAGCAATGGCTAATGTGTATAACTGCCCCGATAGAGGGCACCCTTGTCTAATGCCCCGTCTCATGCAGACTGGCCTACTGAGCCCCCCTCCCACCATTAATGACTCCCCAGCATACATCTTCACACAGATCAAAAAACCTTTCCCAAACCCAAAAACAGACATCATATTAAACAGATACTCATGGTCCACTCTATCAAAAGCCTTCTCTTGATCTAAAAAGACCAGTCCAAAGTTCACATTAGAACCTCTCGAAAAGTCCAACATGTCCCCGATTACTAACAAGTTGTCTGTGATTGACCATCCCGGGACACAATATGTTTTGTCCTTGTGTAATGTAGAGTCCAGATGGGACTTCAGTCTGTAAGAGAGACCTTAGCAAATATATTTTAGTCTGCACAGAGTAATGCCACAGCCCTCCAGTTCTTAAGTTCACACAAGTCCCCCTTTTTGTGCAGGAGTCAGAGACACCCAACGGCAGCTCATCGCAACTCTCCTACCCTGACGCATGCACACAACACGAAAAAAGAAGTCCAGTCCAATTATTCCCCAGATTTTTTTATAAAACTCCACTGGGAGTCAATCAACCCTCGGTGCACGGCCGGGGGACATCTGTGTTACGGCCTCTGCCAGTTCATGGGACAACAGAGGAATGTCAATTTCATCCCTCTGTGCCAGAGAGCGCTTAGGGAGTTCTGTGAACAAGACCTGAGCACACGTACGATCACACATTCCTGCCCTATACAACTCAGTATAAAACTCCACAGTTTGCTAATGCATCTCTCCCACCACAGAGGTCACCCACCCATCAGACAGCCGTAAACAATGCATACCCTTGGCTTCACCACTCTGTCTTTCCAAACCAAAGAAGAAGGAGTTGGGAGCGTCCATCTCCTGGAGCATGGAGAACCTAGCTCTTACAAGTGCTCCCTTTGCTTTAACCTGGAAAAAACTTCCCAGGTCCCTAAGTAATTCAGCTAAATTAACCTGGAGGCCTTTCCTTGCCCCACCATCTCTACCTCCATCACACTAATACTACGCTCAAGTTTCCCCAATATTCTCCTAACCTCTGAGGATGAGAGAGCTGTATACTGTTGACAGAAAAGCAGAATTTGGACTTACCCCACATCCCACCATTGACTCAGAGACTCATACGCCTCTCTTTGCTGCCTCCACCTTTCCCCCCCAAAAAATCGGGAAACCTGAGCACAAAGTAGCATCTCGTAAGAGCTTACATTAAACTTCCAATAGGATGCATGCCGAGGCCCTGGTGAAATAGACAGCCGAGCCAAAGTTATATGATGATCTGAAAAACCCACAGGGAGAATGGTAGCGCACAACAGCCTATTGATCTGAATCCTGGACATGTAAAAAACGATCAAGTCGGACTGCACTCAGCCTAGACCAAAAACCTTCACCCATGTAGGATGTTTATGTTTGTGTCAGGATGTTTAGTTCTCCAAACATCCACTAGGTTGAACTGATTAATGATGTCCCTTAACACTCCCACGGACCCTGAAAAAAACACCTCAAGATGAACTTTTTCCCCTTGGTCTCATTCAGGAACCTTGTCAGTTCTCTCACCGTGTACTTTGACCCCTCTGCTTGACTGTCTGTCAGCTCCGGACCCATTAAAGAGGAGTCTGAAAAAAGGCCTCATCATCCTCTTCCTCAGACTCTCTTTCCTCCTCCACATCTTCCATCCTGACCACCTGCCCTTCCTCTCTGGTCAGGGCCTTCCCCCCAGCACCACTCAAAGGTTTCTTGGTGCCTTTGACCACACTAGCCTCTCCCCTCCCGACTTCTTTCTTCTAACCCTTTTTAATTTCCCGCTATGACACCCTCCTCCTCCCCACCCAGTCTCTAACACTTCCCCACTATACTCTCCTCATCCACTAGCATTACATGACTAGACCCAGCCTCATCTACACCCCATCCATAGCATGACTAGACCCAGTCTCATCTACACCACCATCCATAGCATGACTAGACCCAGCCTCATCTACACCCCATCCATAGCATGACTAGACCCAGTCTCATCTACACCCCATCTCTAGCATGACTAGACCCAGTATCATCTACACCCCATCTCTAGCATGACTAGACCCAGCCTCATCTACACCCCATCCATAGCATGCCTAGACCCAGTCTCATCTACACCCCATCCATAGCATGACTAGACCCAGTCTAATCTACACCCCTCTAGCATGACTAGGCCCACCCTCGATATCCCCCACTGGGGGCGCTTATACCCTCACCTTGTCTACGGCCTTTATGTGGGCAAAGCTCTTATGGCCCAAATCCCCACACTCAAAACACAGTAGACTATCTATGGTGGCAAACCCTGCAAAGAACCCTCCCCATGCCTCACATTGAAATGCACATTTAGCTGTTGCTCATTGTTATTCAGAAACATGAACACTTGCTTTAACGGCATCTGACTGAAAACCTGCTGACAGTATACGAAAACCGCTAGCAAACTTACCAAAAAGACTCAGCTCTTTCCTGATTTGATCATCCGTAATAAACGGAGGAAAATTTGTAACAACCACCCTGGTCGAAGAGGTAGAAAGAGGCAAAATTGGCACCAACATATACCTTGCAAATATTCCACAAGCAATTAGCCTACCAACCAAATTTGCTCTTTTCATGAACACAACCACAGCTTTGGAAGTGGAAAGAATAAATTCAGCTCCAACCTGTTCACCGATTGCGAGCAGAACCTCCTCTACTTTAACTGCATTCTCAGGAACACACCTGAATCCATGCAGTATCGACAACATTTCCTCCGTACAAGGCTGATAAGCCATCGCGCACACCACACCTTCCAAACCCCAGGAAACTAAAGCTCGGTCCTCTTCCACCCAAACTTTGAAAAAACCTGTGGATACCGCTAAAACAAAGTGCATTAACTCTCCACGATAGAAAATAAAAATTCAAAGAAAAGACCAAGGACAGAATCAAGAAAATAAGTTAGGACAGAATCCTCCACACCAAACACTCAAACTCCAAAAAACTCCCAGCATGCACTGCATGAGAGAGAGAGAGGACATTGTGTCCAGTACAGCCAGGCACTAAGAGGGGGAGTTTAGACTGAGAACCTTATGGCGCTATAGGTCCTAGATACAGTTGAAGTCGGAAGTTTACATACACTTAGGTTGGAGTCATTAAAAGTCGTTTTTCAACCACTCCCCAAATTTCTTGTTAACAAACTATAGTTCTGGCAAGTCGGTTAAGACATCTATCTACTTTGTGCATGACACAAGTCATTTTTCCAACAATTGTTTACGCACAGATTATTTCACTTATAATTCACTGTATCACAATTCCAGTGGGTCAGATGTTTACATACACTAAGTTGACTGTGCCTTTAAACAGCTTGTAAAAATCCAGAAAATTATGTCATGGCTTTAGAAGCTTCTAATTGACATCATTGGAGTCAATTGGAGGTGTACCTGTGGATGTATTACAATAATAATAATAATATATGCCATTTAGCAGACGCTTTTATCCAAAGCGACTTACAGTCATGTGTGCATACATTCTACGTACAAGGCCGACCTTCAAACTCAGTGCCTCTTTGCTTGACATCATGGGTAAATGAAAAGAAATCAGACCTCAGAAAATAAATTGTAGACCTCCACAAGTCTGGTTGATCCTTGGGAGGAATTTCCAAATGCCTGAAGGTACCATGTTCATCTGTACAAACAATAGTGCGCAAGTAAAAACACCATGGGACCACACAGCCGTCATACCGCTCAGGAAGGAGGCACGTTCTGTCTCCTAGAGATGAACGTGCTTTGGTTCAAAAAGTGCAAATGAATCCCAGAACAACAGCAAGTTTCCTTGTGAAGATGCTGGAGGAAACAGGTACAAAAGTATATATATCCACAGTAAAAACGAGTCCAACATCGAAAAAACCTGAAAGGCTCAGCAAGGAAGAAGCCACTGCACCAGAACAGCCAAAAAAGCCAGACTAAGGTTTGCAAATGCACATGGGGACAAAGATTGTACTTTTTGAAGAAATGTCCTCTGGTCTGATGAACCAAAAATAGAACTGTTTGGCCATTATGACCATCGTTATGGTTGGATGAAAAAGGGGGAGGCTTGCAAGCCGAAGAACACCATCCCAGCCGTATAGCATGGGGGTAGCAGCATCACGTTGTGTGGGGGTGCTTTGCTGCAGGAGGGACTAGTGCATATATTGGATATATTGAAGCAACATCTCAAGACATCAGTCAGGAAGTTGAAGCTTGGTCGCAAATGGGTCTTCCAAATGGACAATGACCCCAAGCATACTTCCAAAGTTGTGGCAAAATGGTTTAAGGACAACAAAGTCAAGGTATTGGAGTGGCCATCACAAAGCCCTGACCTTAATCCTATACAACATTTGTGGGCAGAACCGAAAAAGAGTGTGCGAGCAAGGAGGCCTACAAACCTGACTCAGTTACACCAGCTCTGTCAGGAGGAATGGGCCAAAATTCAACCAACTTATTGTGGGAAGCTTGTGGAAGGATACCCAAAACGTTTGACCCAAGTTAAGAAATTAAAAGGCAATGCTATCAAATACTAATTGAGTGTATGTAAACTTCTGACCCACTGGGAATGTGATGAAAGAAATCAAAGCTGAAAAAAATAATTCTCTCCACTATTATTCTGACATTTCACATTCTTAAAATGAAGTGGTGATGCTAACTGACCTAAGACAGGGACTTTTTACTAGGATTAAATGTCAGGAATTGTGAAAAACTGAGTTAAAATGTATTTGTCTACGGTGCATGTAAACTTCTGACTTCAACTGTACATATGCATTGTACCATGTGTGCTGTCAATGTGCAGCAGTGAGATAGATATCAAGATAGGTGTAGCTAATTACTGTGTGTCAATTAACCCCATGCCTGTGAGCCAGATGCATCAAAACCCACTAACAGCGTGCACCATTTCCTCAACTGAATCCACATGTCATATGCAATTTGGATCCTGAGTAGTTGTGTCTCTACAATGCAGCCGTATGCTCAGCCTGGGCGACTCGGTTGAGTGAGCAGCACTGTGATCTGGTGACCAGTGCAAATTAAAGTATTACTCCACGGTCCTGGAGAGAGAGAGAGAGAGAGAGAGAGAGAGAGAGAGAGAGAGAGAGAGAGAGAGAGAGAGAGAGAGAGAGGAGTATCCTCTATCCATATCCACTTTATACATACTTAAAACCACTTGAAGCTAGGGGGCACTATTTTTATTTTTGGAAAAATAATGTTCCCAAAGTAAACGGCCTATTTCTCAGGACCAGATGCTAGAATATGCATATAATTGACAGCTTGGGATAGAAAACACTAAAGTTTCCAAAACTGTAAAAATATTGTCTGTGAGTATAACATAACTGATATTGCAGGTGAAAGCCTGAGAAAAATCCAATCAGGAAGTGACTCTTATTTTGAAAGCTCTGTGTTCCTATCCATCCCTATTGACCATTGGAAGGGATATCAACCAGATTCCTTTTTCTGTGGCTTCCCTAAGGTGTCTACAGCCTTTAGACGTAGTTTCAGGTCTTTATTTTGAAGAATGAGCGTAAACGTCCACATTGCGTAAGTGGTCAGTTGTTGGCTCTCAGTGTGATTTTGCGCAAAACAGAGAGGTAGCCATTTTTCCTCCCAGTCCTAGTGAAAAGCCAACTGTCCCGGTTGATATATTATCGAATAGATATTTGAAAAACACCTTGAGGATTGATTATAAAAAACGTTTGCCCTGTTTCTGTCGATATTATGGATATAATTTGGAATTTTTGTCTGCGTTGTCGTGACCGCTATTTCCGGTGGATTCCTGGGCATAACGCCTCAAACTAACGGAGATATTTGGATATAAAAAATATCTTTATGGAACAAAACGAACATTTGCTGTCTAACTGGGAGTCTTGTGAGTGAAAACATCCAAAGATCATCAAAGGTAAACAATTCATTTGATTGCTTTTCTGATTTCCGTGACCAAGTTACCTGCCGCTAGGTGTACATAATGTTTTGTTAATCCTACCCCCTACTTTTTCGAACATTCTGTTAAAAATCGCGTAACATTTCAGTGTCCTGCTACTCATGCCAGGAATATAGTATATGCATATGATTAGTATGTGTGGATAGAAAACACTCTGACGTTTCTAAAACTGGTTAAATCACGGCTGTGACTATAACAGAGCCTGTGTTTCATCGAAAAGCGCAAGAAAAACTTATCACTGAAAACTGGATAAAGTATCAATGCGCCACTTGCATGTATTGTTTATGGGAAACCAAATTATATGGGGCTGAGATTGCAAGTCCTGCAGCTTCCACACGATGTCGCCAGTCTTGTCAATTGCCTGGGCTTTGTTTCTTGGTCAAACGAGTAAGAGAGAGCCCATTCCTTCCGGTCTCCGACAGGATGTTTTGGATGAGAAATTTTCGACCATGAGTTCAAGACGTGGAGATATTGAATACACATCGCCCCGTGATCAATTTGATAGGTTATTAACGTTTACTAATACCTAAAGTTGGATTACAAAAGTATTTCGAAGTGTTTTGTGAAAGTTTATCGTCGACTTTTTTAATTAAAAAAAAATGACGTTGCGTTTTAAAACACACTCTTCATAGATCGATATTTAGGGTATATATGGACCGATTTAATCGAAAAAAAAAGACCCAATAGTGATGTTTATGGGACATCTAGGAGTGCCAACAAAGAAGATCGTCAAAGGTAATGAATGTTTTATATTTTATTTCTGCGTTTTGTGTAGCGCCGGCTATGCTAATTATTTTGTTTACGTCCCCTTCAGGTATTTTGGGGTGTTGCATGCTATCAGATAATAGCTTCTCATGCTTTTTCCGAAAAGCATTTTAACTTGTTGGCTGGATTCACAACGAGTGCAGCTTTAATTCAGCATGTGTGTTTTAATGAACGTTTGAGTTTTAACGAGTGCTATTAGCATTTAGCGTATCGCATTTGCATTTCCAGATGGCTAGATGGGACGCATGCGTGTCGGGTCGATTTAAGAGGTTAATATATCGATAAACTTACACAAACGCTTGTATTGTTTTCGCTGTAAAGCATAATTTCAAAATCTGAGACGACAGGGTGATTAACAAAAGGTTAAACTGTGTTTCGCTATATTTCACTTGTGATTTCATGAATATGAATATTTTCTAGTAAGATTATTTGACCGTTGCGCTATGCTATTTAGCGTAGTTGATGACAATAATCCCGGATCCGGGATGGGTGGTTCCAAGAGTTAACATTCTTCTCTACTAAGTACTGCCGCTTAATGCCCACCAAAAACAAGTAATGCACATATGTTGGGAATGGGGAGGCTGGGGCTATGAAATACTTCATTCAACAGTTCAGTCAGTGAGGGCTGCTGGTGGCTGGTGCTGTGGCTTGTGTGGCTGGCTGAGGCTCCAACCACTGCTTTCAAAGCAGATCCGAATAAGTGATGTCCTGCTCGTGGCGAGTGAAACTCCACCCCATGCCTGCTCTGTTAATGCCCCAGGATTAAACACAGCTCAGAGACACAGATTGGGTGATGCAGTGGAAGGGGAGCTGATTGGCCCAACAGATGGGTTTTAGTAGGGAAAGAAGCTTTAATCAATCCAGTTTGGACATTGTTTACAGAGTCCAGCAGCAGGGGGCACATTGTCTATAGCACAGAGGAGGAGAAGGATGGAAGGAGAGAGAGGAGAGGAGGAGAGAGTGGAGGTGAGAGAGGGGGAGAGGGGGGGGAGTGGAAAGGATGGGAGAGGAGATCATAGCCAGTAGTATTTGATTACACAAGATGAGATGTGAACAAGGCTAGTGAACCTTGGTGGTGTAGGCCTATGGTTGTTGCTATAGCGATAATGACTGTTCACTGGCAATGACCGGAATTAAAATAAATGTCTGTACATTGAACAATAAGATCAATATTTTGAAATATGATGTGTCATGATTCACTTATGAATTGTTGATTATTGGGTAGGCTTTTAGGGGGGTTAAAATGAATATCAGCCGAATCATTGGTGCATGTAAAATAAACATAAAATGAGGGCTGAAACATATATTAGCCCAAAAGCAATAATCACTGTAAACTGTCAGAAGAATTAGGCAAACATGACAGATGAGATGAGGTCCATTTCAAGGGAGAATAAAGATAGCCTCATTAGAGTCAAAAGAAAGTAAATGGAAAAAATTGAATATATTTTGTGCTTTTATCAGTGTTTAACATCTGACAAGGAGCTGTCATTATCCTACCAGCTTGACTTGAGATGAACATGACACATCATGAAACATTATAGCTCAGTACTGATAAAGGTAGTGAGGCGTGTAAATGAACTTTAGCGACTACGACTGAAAATAGAAGTGTGTGTTGACAGCACTGTTCTTCAGCTGACTGTATCTTGTCTCTATACCATCTGGAGGTATCTAACACAAGATTATTACTTAAAATAACATTGAAGACTGAAGTTTAGGACCACTGCTGTTATTCCATCACATCTAATAAAATAGCAATCAGCCCTCCTCCGTGTACACATCTAGCGTATGTAGATTTGTATTTATCAGATATAATCTGTAAACAAGTTACAAAGAAGGAATATTAAGGCGGTATACTGCATGGGGCAGTTTGACTGCTGTGGTGGACTGCTTACTGCTGTCTCCCAGGCCTCCTCTCTTTTTTCACCTCTCCTCTCCAGCAGTAGTCTGTCTGTCTGTCTGTCTGCCTCGGTCCCAGAATCACCTACACCAGGGGACATATAGCTGAAAGAAATACCTAAGCCTATTTTCTCATTACTAGTTGGTAGCAGGGTTGAAAGATAAGGCACAGAAAGGTTTATTGTGAGACTGACCTTTTCTCATTTCTCCACAGAAAAAAAGCAAGAGGAAAGCCAGCATTAGCATGGATCAAGGGAATAATCTAACAACAAACATACCAGTGAGGAAATACTGTATGCAGACTGGAGATTATGTGTTACTTATTCTGTCTGAAAATCTAACCCCCATCTTCTGGTTGGCCATGTTTTAAAAGGTGTCACAGGTAGAGGAAATGTCTAGAACCAAATGAAGTAGAACATGGAAAACAACATGAAAAATAGCATGTTCCTTCCTATAGCTAGAATAGTGAGTGAACCATGGGTTAGTTAGTTTTATCCAGCTTCCATCTCCTGTTAATCTAGGATATGATCAAAGTGTTTTTCTCCTGTTTCTCTAATGTGCTTTTCTTCCAACGTATTCAATTCCATTATGATTAAACATTCAGTAACAGAATCAAAAGGAAATTCCCACAAGCAATGTAGGAGCATGAAAACAGAACATTTGTGAATATTTCACACCAGCACCTATTTCAAGATATTACCTTTAGAAATGTGGACCACCACCTATTTCAAGATATTACCTTTAGAAATGTGGACCACCACCTATTTTAAGACATTACCTTTGGAAATGTGGACCACCACATAAAAAACGCGCCACACAAATGTGATAACATAGGCAGTGAGAATCTAAAGAAAACGAACCACTGGCACCTACAGCAAAAGCAATTATTTTTACAAAAGTGCTACATTCCGTGACTAGTGGAACATCTTCATAGTGGTTCTTGACTGGGCTTAACGTGGCTTATACCCCAGCTAAAAGCCATACCTAGAACTATTACTACATAATTCAACAACACCGGTCAATCAGGAAGTACAGACGCGTTCCCCTGGGTCGTCCCTCAGAAGAGGCAGTTTAGTGGCAATCTGCTATCCACATCAGCCTGCAACCTGAGAGCCTTGTCATATTGAACCATGTCCTGTCACATTGCGTGGCACTGCTGAAATGTGTCCTCCACCACACCGAGGCAGACAGACAGGCAGCTCTACAGCTCGGGCCACGCACACACTCGTCACACATTACTGAGGTCCAACGGTAAACATTGAGATTAAACAAACTAGAAGCACTCTGGAGTTTTGACATTTCCGTTGCGTTGCATACCTCGGACAAGGCCGGCTGTAATGTTCTTCCTAAAAGGTATTACATGTCAACATCCCTTAACAGCCTTTAGAGGTAAGAACATAAACAGTAAAAGAGACTGTCCACTGAAGCAGCACAAAATGGGTTTGTGAGCTGACCCCCTCTGCTGGTCAATGGCATTGCCTGCACTGATTGATCGACTGAGAGACAAGCGTTGTGGAGGAGCGAAGCCATCTGAAGTGAGACAATGGTGAGACAATGGTGAGACAATGGTGATATGGTCAGTAGGGCCCCGAGTTTCTCTTGAGGACCATGTCACCTGACCATGACCTGACCACCATTTAGCCAGTGTTAACATGGTGTTCCAAGGATTCTATTTAATGGATTCTAGTTCCACTGCTGTTGTGTAGTGTGTTGTGGTGTTGGTGTGTTGGGGGGAGGGAGGGGCAGTCAGGGGACGACATGACACAGAGTGTCTGTGCTGCCTCCGTATTGTCTTCCAGAGAGAAACGGGAGTGCTTCCAAAACAATCAGCACATGCATCACAAACACGCCGGCAATCTAAAGTTCACTTCAGTTCAGACATGTGATGGGTGGTGATGACATCTAATCTACCTCCCACCTCCTCTCCTCCTCCCTCCATCACACAGACATCCAGAAAGTGACAAGACAAGCAGACAGTGTTTGCTCTGCTAGAGATAGTGTGAAGCATTCTTGTTGCGCGAACAGAGAAGTTGCTTAATGAATTGGCAGTGTCTCACCACGTCCTCTGCCAAACAGCAGCTATATAGCCCAGGCATCTGTTTCTCAGCCAGGAGGGGCCCATCTCTCCGATCCTCCTATTGTTTCCCTCCCTTTTCCATTTACTCATCCTAATTTCTTCTCAATCGGTTTCCCCTGGATGTACAGCCTCACTACTTTGTGTTCCTAATGACCTCAAGGCTATTCATTACCAGCGACACACTGAACATCTCAGCAGAACAAGACACAAAATGGAGCTCATTACCAGCGACACACTGAACATTTCAGCAGAAGAAGACACGAAATGGAGCTTGCCATCATACTGTGATCTTAATTGATACAAAGGGAGATAAAGAAAAGCTTTTATATTTTGACAAAATGCTACACAAGGTTGTGAATACAGTATGTTCTTACATTGTAGCATGACTATGAAGTAAGTACTGAGGGTTAGAAACTGTCAAAGGAGTTGGCCTTGCTTGAGAGAACATAGAACTGTAGAAGCTGAGAGTTTGATCTAGTCTGAGGTGTAGTGATTGACCTAGGCATACTGCACGTCTGACAGGGAGACAGCTCCACAATGCCCCCATCGAAGGATCCTGCTGAGATGTTTCTATTTCGACTTCACAGAGAACACTTAGCTGTCAATGAGCTTCTGCCCTCATCTTTCAACAAGAAGCTCTGGATGTTTCACAGCTCTAAGCATGTCTCTTTTACTGAAAGAACAATTAGTCAAACTGCCAGGTAGCCTGATCTCACCATTTGTTAATCAATGATGGATCTGCCCATTTTGTCCTTTTTTTCTCCCACCTATACTTGGGGTTTGACCATCTCTAAACACTCAGCCATACACTTTGATTGACTATCCATGCACTATACTCCTGCCCTGGCTGTCTACATCTGAAAATCCAGTGGTCCAGCCAGCCCTGGCCGTCCAGAGAGGCTGAGTGAGGCTGCCGTCTTAAGGGGATTGGACACAGTCACACTCCTCAAGACAAGTTCCACTGATCCATGAATTGAGTCTTAACCACAGATCAGTGGACAACATTAGGACTACAGCAGCTTCCTTTCTATGAACAGGACTGGGAGAGCTGAGGGAGTGGTGGAAAGAGAAAGAGAGGAGAGAGATACCCATTCGTACAGTACTTCAACTATTGGCATATTGTTAAAACACTGTACATAACTAATAATATAACATTTGGAAACGGCCTTATTCCTTTGAAACTTTTGTGAGTGTTTACTGTTAATTTCTGATTGTTTTCAAGTTTGTTTATTGGTTTTCATTTGCTTTGCAACATTATTTGCTTTGCCAATAAATCCCCTTTCAATTGATTTGAGAGCAGGGGGAATATGGGACTGCGGGGCAGGGGGCAGGGGGCATGGGGCAGGGGTCAGGGGGCGATTAAGAGTAGTAGGGGTTCAATGATCCCCATTTCCTGCTGATACTGCCGCCACTTCTGATGGGAGCTGGAAGATCTCACCTTCTTAAATAAGCTAATGAGTGTTTGTTGGGGGATCATTTCAAACAAGGGATGATTTTGTATTATTACATGGAATGGCAAGCTGTTAGAGGATAGTAAACATTTGATTATGCATAATTACATGGGGAGTGTGAGCAGAGCGAGCAGGCTGCAAAAAGAGAATTACAGATATTTCCAAACATTGTTCAAAAACCCTCAATCCCAACAGAAATGATGTCATTATAAATATAACAAGCTCCCTTATATTCTCAGTAGCGTTCAACTCAACTCAATTTCCCTGTCTCACTTAAATGTGATGTGTATTTATCTCTCTCTCTCTCTCTCTCTCTCTCTCTCTCTCTCTCTCTCTCTCTCTCTCTCTCTCTCTCTCTCTCTCTACCATCTCTCACCTATGCTGTCTGTCTGTCTGTCTGTCTGTGTGTCTGTCTCTCTATTTTACACACAAACCACACATTCACTATGCACACGCACAGTCTCACGCAGGTTGAAAAATCATTCCAGACAAACTTCCATGACTCTGGGATGACGGCGGGCCAGTTCAAACAGCTTCTGGATGTTTGGAAACAGAGAGTGGCAGGAAAGCATGCAGAGCTGGATTTGTGCTGTGTATTTAGAAAGCTATTCCTGAGGGGAAGGCAAAGAGCAGCAAAGCTCAAACAGAGCCACAGAGTCATTATTTTTAGTCCTGTTTACTGTGCGGCTGTTGGAACGTGCGCCCTTCTCCTCCCTAGGAATAGAGAGAGAGAAAAAAAGAGAAGAGAAATGGAACAGGCCCCAAGGAGAGCACACACTATTATAAAATCAGATGCAACATAATTATAATCTGTTCAGTTCATTTTACAGCGCAGAGATAAAATCGCAAAAATAGACATTGTAAGGAAATAAAATGGGCTTAGTGTTTCAGGATGAACATTTATCGTAATTCTGTTTATAAATCAGAGGTTGGAAATTATTCAGGGAACAGGACCAAAAACCAGAATATAACTACATTTTTTAAGGAACAGAAAAGGAACCTGGAACGAAAGTCATCCATACTATTCCGGAACAGAACCGGTTAATAACGTTATTTTACGTTGCATTTTTTCTAGTCCTACAACAAAACGCATCAAAGCACCAATGCAAAGTCCTCACTCTGTCACTCATAAACTTATTCCAGTGTCTGCTTGCAAACTGAACATCTTTTCCTGTGT
Source organism: Oncorhynchus gorbuscha (assembly GCF_021184085.1). Taxonomy (NCBI): domain Eukaryota; kingdom Metazoa; phylum Chordata; class Actinopteri; order Salmoniformes; family Salmonidae; genus Oncorhynchus; species Oncorhynchus gorbuscha. The sequence goes on along the minus strand of NC_060190.1, from coordinate 67,968,076 downwards.
GTCTTTACGCTACCTGCCCCTCCCCCTTCAAAGCAAGTACTGATGATACATGTGTGATTCAGAAGACAGGGAGAGAGCTGTTTAATTAGCTAGAGAAGAATGAATTAACTTGTTCAATGCTAGTTAAAGATCCTATAGGCTTAGTTATCACGTTGTATTTATTAACTACAAAAAAATATAGTGGTTCTGTGTTCAGAACAAAATGGAAAAGTTCCTACCCCTGTATAAACTCAACTCTTCCCATTGCATCACATGATAACTCATGTGTGCTGTGTGCTGCCACGCCTAGTGGATGTTTGTTTTTACAGAACATGAAAGAAAATAGTAGAGATCCACCACAAAGGTACCACTGGATGGATTTCAGGTTGAAAATGCTCCTTCATCATCTCTGGCCCTGAGTTCTCCCTGCAGTGCCTGTCAAAGCGCCATTCACAGAGGATCCACCTCAGTATAACAGCTACAGAACAAAGCCAAGCTGGCGATGACATGAATGATCTATCACACTCAACCACCTGCTTCCCAAAAGCAGGCCATTTAAATTCCACATCTGCTCCGTGCCACCCTCCACAGACACTGAAACGCTGCAGAATAGAAACACATACACACACACAGACACACACACACACACACACACACACACACACACACACACACACACACACACACACACACACACACACACACACACACACACACACACACACACACACACACACACACACACATGCATGCATACAGTCACAGACACACACACACACAGCAGAAAAAACTCTGATGCCCAATCCAACCTCATTTTCAGGTCATAGTACAGTTAAGGCGTTTGGAGAGTCACATGTCTAGGGCTGGTGTTGGACAGCAGGCTGGGGCCTGGGAGCCTGAGAGATCCCTGGAGGTCAGTGACGCAAGGCTTCACAGACCAACCCCGGCCCATGGTGACCGCAGACCACCAGATTAATCACCAACAGACTCCGGCCACCTGTCTGCTCTCGGCCCACTGTCTGGACAACCGGACACCAATCCCAGTGGTGCTCCCCCTCCTCCATTCCCTTCCCACTTTTTGGTCATCCATAGGGAGGGTTTTATCGCTTTGGTACTATTTTCACAAGCACAGTGCCTTCAGAAAGTATTCATACCCCCATACCCCACATTTTGTTGTGTTACAGCCTGAATTCAAAATGGATTAAATAGATGTTATTTTATTCACCCATCTACACACACTACCCCATAAAGAAAAAAGTGAAATCATGTTTTTAGAGATGTTTGCAAATGTATTGAGAATGAAATACAGAAATATCTAATTTACATAAGTATTCACACCCGAGTCAATACTATGTTAATACCCCCAAAGAACTATCAGAGAATAACTATTGTTATGTGTGATGTAGGAAAAAATCAGCTTGTAACTGAATTTTGTTGCAGTTGGCTTCATTGAGCTAGTAAGTGACCACGTTTTGGTAGTCCGATGCCAATGTGAGACTGCAGTTATTTATTTTTGCTTGAAGTTGGTTTCCTAAGCTAGTTCTTTAGGAAAAGTAGAGATATTGTACCAGATCTGGAGTTATTGTGGAGAAACGGAAGTGGACAATCGGACAACAGATAGACTTATTAAGAGATCTCCAACATTCTTCGGCTTGACCTTAGGGTTTCTATTTTTATGCAAAGTTATTTTTGTATTAGGGTTTATTATTTTCTTGAAGTGCACTAATCTATGTATTCAATAAATGGCAGCTATATGTGTTCTCTTTCCAGAATAGTCTAATTTAGTTCTATCTGCTTAAGTCATCTAAACACACGTTACATAACAAAAAATAACATCACTCCATGTTGACATTATGGGGTATTGTGTGTAAACTAGTGACAAAGAATCTAATTGAAATCCATGTTAAATTCAGGCTGTAATTCCACAACAAAATGTGGAAAAAGTCAAAGGTATGAAAACTTTCTGAAGACACTGTATGTGGTGAATCTTTCAAACTCTTAGTACAAAACTCCAAACTGGTAAACACTTAACGCAGCCAGTCTTACATTCAAAACCTTTCACTGTGCATTCATTTTGCTTGTAGACATATGTTTACTGTGAAATATAATGAGTACGTTGGTTTAATCACCAAAACACAACATAATGATATATTCTCAATGTAGTACTTTTAACAACCAGTTAATCCAATAGCAGAACATGTAAAATACCTGTTTCAGAAGTACTGTATTGTACAGTACATTACACTGTTTTCACATTAGACAATACACTTGCACTACCCAATAAAATTGACCGAATATCATTTCTATCCCATGTCTGATCAAAGGTGTGATCCTTGAAGACATCATTTACAATGTAATCAAATGAAAGAAATGAAAGGAACATCCTGTTTAGCAGGCACTAGTTTGCATCAAGCCTGTCTTGAGCATTTGGCCATAAACTCTCATTGAAATCACAGTAAATATCATCATTGTTCATGCACCAGGGGAAAAACCTTATGGCAAATCCACTGCCTGGATTGAAATCATTGCATGCCTCATCCATGGCCTCGAGGAGCGTGGTACACTCATGGGGATGGCAATCATACAACTTCCACCCGTATTGTAATTGTGTATTGTATTTTAAAGTACTGTATTGTAGGCCTCCCGAGTGGCGCAGTGGTATAAGGCACTGCATCGCAGTGTTGTGGCGTCACTACAGCCTGGGGTGTGATCCCAGGCTGTGTCATTACCGGCCGTGACCGAGAGTCCCATAGGGCGGAACACAATTGGCCCAGCGTCGTCTGGGATAGGGGAGGGTTTGGCCAGGGGGGCTTTACTTGGCTCATTGTGCTCTTTTGGAGGGCCGAGTGCCTGCAGGCTGACTTCAGTCGTCAGTTGAATGTTGTTTCCTCTGACCCATTGGTGCGGCTGGCTTCCGGGTTAAGCGAGCGGGTGTTATTAAGAAGAGTGGTTTGGAGGGTCTTGTTTCGGAGGACGCATGACTCGACCTTTGCCACACCCAAGCCCGTTGGAGAGTTGCAGCGATGAGACAAGATCGTGATCACGAAATTGGGGATAAAAGGGCTTGGTAAGAATTACAACGAAAAAATATACAGTACCAGTCAAAAGTTTAGACACACCTACACATTCAAGTATATTATTTTATTTTTTACTATTTTCTCCATTGTAGAATGAAAACTAGGAAATAACACATATGGAAACATTTAGTAACCAAAAAAGCGTTAAACAAATTAAAATATATTTTAGATTCTTCAAAGTAGCCACTTCATGAGGTAGTCACCTGGAATGCATTTCAATGAACATGTGTGCTTTGTTAAAAGTTAATTTGTGGAATTTCTTCCTTCTTAATGTGTTTGAGCCAATCAGTTGTGTTGAGACAAGGTAGGGGTGGTAAATGTGCTGTGATGAAACTGGATCTCATGAGGACCTCCACAGTGCTCAGCATATGTGGGAACTCCTTCAAGACTGGAAAAGCATTCCATGTGAAGCTGGTTGAGAGAATGCCGAGAGTGTGCAAAGCTGTCATCAAAGCAAAGGGTGGCTACATGATTACTACATGATTCCATATGTGTTTTTTCATAGTTTTGATGTCTTCACTATTTATTCTACATTGTAGAAAACAGTAAAAATAAAGAAATGAGTAGGTGTGTCCAAACCTTTGACTGGTACTGTTTATATTGTACTGTATTTATGTATTGTGGCTCAGTTCATAAGAACATGGCACTAGCAACACCAGCGTTATGTGTTTGATTCCCACTGGGGTCACATAGCCAAAGTGGACTGTTGTCTTCTATATATTACAGTATTACAGTACTGGATTGGCCAAATGCAATTTTAGTACAGCAATGTTTTGAGTTTTGTACTAAGAGCTGTGAAAATATACCACATACTTGTGAAAATTGCACTGAAGCTATTGAAAAAAAACAGTCAATTTGTGCTGTGCTACAGTCAGTACAGGATCAGTGTTCGCTGTGTGTGTGTGTATTGTGTGTTTGTATCCACATAGTTGTGAGTGTGTGTGTTTGCTTGAGCTGAAGCTGTTTTATTTCAGCTTACTTGTTGAGTTAGAGAGAGAGCCAGAAGGCCGGCTGTGGCTCTGAGGAGACTGCTGAGGCTATTTTAATGAGGGTGATGAATAGGTGCGTCTGAGCTCTCTGTCTGACACCACAGAAGATGCTTCCAACAGGCCTTTTTAAACTGAATCTAAAGCCCCAAAATACCATGATATCCACCCCAATACACACACACATCTCTGTTAAGAGAGAAAATACATAAACCACATGAAACTTTAGTCTTTTCGTCAGAGTAACCGAGACAGAAAGAGCATGGCCAGCTCTATACCACTGTTTATTAGCAATTAACCATATTTATTATATTTCCTCCCCTTTCAGGGCAGATTTATTCTCCTTAGTGGTTGGAACACTGGACCATTGGAGTGTCACAGACTATCCTGTCAGGATCGTCCGGTTACATCACAGAACAGAACATGCTCTTTGAAAAGGACACGCTACTACTGTAAACAAGCCTTCCCACATCAAGCTTCAAGCTTCCAGAAGCTCTAGTGACGCTTGGGAAGATGCCTTCAGATAAGAACCATCACCGTGTCCATGTCAGTCTAGTTCCACCACCACCGACACTCCAAAGGCTTAGGCCAGGCTCTGCCAGAGATGGATCCGACACCTCCTAATGCTGACTTAGCTACTGTCCATCAAGATCAAGACAGCTCCTCCTCAAGCACCATAAAGTCCATTCACACTGTCAGTGAGATGAACCACTCTACTCCAGATTTCTCCTTAGCTGGACCTCCCCATTCGAAAACAATGGGACTGTCAGCCGGTGGAATAGTGGCCCTTTAATTCCTCTCCCAGGATTCTGGAATTGGACTGTTTCCAAACTGTTAATAAAGGTAGGCTGAACTAACTGTACATCTTTGCATAAGGTGTACATTCTTCAGCATGGATTACAGTGGTGAGCACTGCACATCTTATTTCATCATCAAAAATGAAGTGTGATGCTTTCTGTATCAAAAACCTGTGTAGGATGGCTTTATTAAACCGCTGAGAGCAGATTAGAGATCTAAAAGACAGAATTTACACTCAGTGCTTAAAAACAGATAGATTATCAGTGTTTAAAAAACGAGGGGTATTCTGGGTTGAAACTCAAATGAATGGGGGAAGAGTGTCCAGAGCTGGAAGCCAACATCTCTGGGCTAAAGATCCATCGGAACGTTCTGTGATGTTTACGTGTGCCACAAAAATAAATACTGCTATGGTCATTTACATTTTGGCAAGTCATTGTGTTCTGCTATGTGAATCAGCACAGAAAGAGATACTGTAGTTAACACACAGTATGATATCTTGACCTGTTATCAGTAAAAGTAGCTTCAAGCACCAAAATAGCATCAAATGTAGCATTATTTATTAATGGCAATATCCATTCCGAAATCCCCTCTCATTATAAGGTTCCTGCATCATAAGGCCTGGTACTCCTCTCCTATTACAGGACTGAATAATAAAAGCACTGATGGTTTTAATGAGACAATCAGTTCACACACTTCATTAATTAGACTACCTTCACAGGAAGAGTAGCAAGAAGTTCAATCACCCACATGCATGCAGTAGTCCCCACCCAGCCCAGACTTATTTCCCTGTTTAATGCTGTAGTTTTCTTCTCGCCTCCATTGGCCCTTGTTTTGTCAGCATGTGTTGGGGACTAAATAATTGCCTCTATATTTCCTGAATTGATTTTCTTGCACAGTTCTAACACAGTGGTCAGGCATGCACTGAGGGATCCGTGTCAGCCTTCTTCCCGTAGGCTTTGTGTTTCAAAGCAGGACAGACAGACAGACAGACAGACAGACAGACAGACAGACAGACAGACAGACAGACAGACAGACAGACAGACAGACAGACAGACAGACAGACAGACAGACAGACAGACAGACAGACAGACAGACAGACAGACAGACAGACAGACAGACAGACAGACAGACAGACAGACAGACAGACAGACAGACAGACAGACAGACAGACAGACAGACAGACAGACAGACAGACAGACAGACAGACAGACAGACAGACAGACAGACAGACAGACAGACAGACAGACAGACAGACAGACAGACAGACAGACAGACAGACAGACAGACAGACAGACAGACAGACAGACAGACAGACAGACAGACAGACAGACAGACAGACAGACAGACAGACAGACAGACAGACAGACAGACAGACAGACAGACAGACAGACAGACAGACAGACAGACAGACAGACAGACAGACAGACAGACAGACAGAGTCTCTTTACTGTGTTTTAAAAGCAGAACACTTAGTCCCATTCAGAGTAAAGGCAGTGGCCCCTCTTTCTTCTCAGTCTCATTAGGTGGGCCAACGTTACGCGTACAATGTTACCCAGACCCTTGTAGAAAATAACTCTTTGGGTGTGATCAATGGTTTTACAGATATGCACCCTATGTCATGTTTTGTCATTGATTATCATGTCTTGTCCCTGTGCTTCCCCTTCTATTCGTTTCCCTCTGCTGGTCTTATTAGGTTCTTTCCCTCTTTCTATCCCTCTCTCTCCCCCTCCCTCTCTCCCTCTCTCGCTCTCTCTCTCTATCGTTCCGTTCCTGCTCCCAGCTGTTCCTCATTCTCCTAACTACCTCATTTACTCTTTCACACCTGTCCCCTATTTTGCCCTCTGATTAGAGTCCCTATTTCTCCCTCTGTTTTCCGCTTCTGTCCTTGTCGGATCCTTGTTTGATGTTTGCTGTTCTGTGTCCTTGTTCCGCCCTGTCGTGTTTCTGCCTTCTTCAGATGCTGTGTGTGAGCAGGTATCTATATCAGCTACGGCCTGCGCCTTCCCGAAGCGACCTGCAGTCTGTGGTCGCGTATCCAGTTGTTCCCCTCTACTGCCTAGAGGATTTCAGTTTTCCTGTTTGACTTTACCTGTGATTATATCCAGGATTATCGTTTTTGTTATAGACTGGAATAAAGACTCTGTTTCAGTTAAGTCGCTTTTGGGTCCTCATTCACCAGCATAACAGAAAGATCCGACCAAGAATGGACCCAGCGACTACGGATTCTCGCAACACTGCCGTCGAGATCCAGGGAGCAATGCTCGGCAGACACGAGCAGGAATTGTCTGCTGCTCGTCATGCCGTTGAGACCCTGGCCGCTCAGGTCTCCGACCTCTCAGGACAGTTTCAGAGTCTTCGTCTCGTGCCACCAGCTACTTCCTGGTCTTCCGAGTCTCCAGAACCTAGGGTTAATAACCCACCATGTTACTCTGGGCAGCCCACTGAGTGCCGCTCCTTTCTCACCCAGTATGATATTGTGTTCTCTCTCCAGCCCAACACATACTCAAGAGAGAGAGCTCGGATCGCCTACGTCATATCACTCCTTACTGGTCGGGCTCGGGAGTGGGGCACAGCTATCTGGGAGGCAAGGGCTGAGTGTACTAACGATTATCAGAACTTTAAAGAGGAGATGATACGGGTTTTTGATCGTTCAGTTTTTGGGAAGGAGGCTTCCAGGGCCCTGGCTTCCCTATGTCAAGGTGATCGATCCATAACGGATTACTCTATAGAGTTTCGCACTCTTGCTGCCTCCAGTGACTGGAACGAGCCGGCGTTGCTCGCTCGTTTTCTGGAGGGACTCCACGCTGAGGTTAAAGATGAGATTCTCTCCCGGGAGGTTCCTTCCAGCGTGGACTCTTTGATTGCACTCGCCATCCGCATAGAACGACGGGTAGATCTTCGTCACCGAGCTCGTGGAAGAGAGCTCGCGTTAACGGTATTCCCCCTCTCCGCATCTCAACCATCTCCTCCCACCGGCTCTGAGACTGAGCCCATGCAGCTGGGAGGTATTCGCATCTCGACTAAGGAGAGGGAACGGAGGATCACCAACCGCCTTTGCCTCTATTGCGTTTCTGCTGGACATTTTGTCATTTCATGTCCAGTAAAAGCCAGAGCTCATCAGTAAGCGGAGGGCTACTGGTGAGCGCTACTACTCAGGTCTCTCCATCAAGATCCTGTACTACCTTGTCGGTCCATCTACGCTGGACCGGTTCGGCTGCTTCCTGCAGTGCCTTGATAGACTCTGGGGCTGAGAGTTGTTTTATGGACGAAGCATGGGCTCGGAAACATGACATTCCTCTCAGACAGTTAGGGGAGCCCACGCCCATGTTCGCCTTAGATGGTAGTCTTCTCCCCAGTATCAGATGTGAGACACTACCTTTAACCCTCACAGTATCTGGTAACCACAGTGAGACCATTTCCTTTTTGATTTTTCGTTCACCTTTTACACCTGTTGTTTTGGGTCATCCCTGGCTAGTATGTCATAATCCTTCTATTAATTGGTCTAGTAATTCTATCCTATCCTGGAACGTTTCTTGTCATGTGAAGTGTTTAATGTCTGCTATCCCTCCTGTTTCTTTTGTCCCCTCTTCTCAGGAGGAACCTGGTGATTTGACAGGAGTGCCGGAGGAATATCATGATCTGCGCACGGTCTTCAGTCGGTCCAGAGCCAACTCCCTTCCTCCTCACCGGTCGTATGATTGTTGTATTGATCTCCTTCCGGGGACCACTCCCCCTCGGGGTAGACTATACTCTCTGTCGGCTCCCGAACGTAAGGCTCTCGAGGATTATCTGTCTGTTTCTCTCGACGCCGGTACCGTGGTGCCTTCTTCCTCTCCCGCCGGAGCGGGGGTTTTTTTTGGTAAGAAGAAGGACGGTACTCTGCGCCCCTGCGTGGATTATCGAGGGCTGAATGACATAACGGTTAAGAATCGTTATCCGCTTCCCCTTATGTCGTCAGCCTTCGAGATTCTGCAGGGAGCCAGGTTCTTTACTAAGTTGGACCTTCGTAACGCTTACCATCTCGTGCGCATCAGAGAGGGGGACGAGTGGAAAACGGCGTTTAACACTCCGTTGGGGCATTTTGAATACCGGGTTCTGCCGTTCGGTCTCGCTAATGCTCCAGCTGTCTTTCAGGCATTAGTTAATGACTGTAAGTCGCTTTGGATAAAAGCGTCTGCTAAATGGCATATATTATTATTATTATATTAGACATGCTGAACATCTTTGTTTTCGTTTACCTTGACGATATCCTGATTTTTTCACCGTCACTCGAGATTCATGTTCAGCACGTTCGACGTGTACTCCAGCGCCTTTTAGAGAATTGTCTCTACGTGAAGGCTGAGAAGTGCGCCTTTCATGTCTCCTCTGTCACATTTCTCGGTTCTGTTATTTCCGCTGAAGGCATTCAGATGGATCCCGCTAAGGTCCAGGCTGTCAGCGATTGGCCCGTTCCTAAGTCACGTGTCGAGTTGCAGCGCTTTCTGGGTTTCGCTAATTTCTATCGGCGTTTCATTCGTAATTTCGGTCAAGTGGCTGCCCCTCTCACAGCTCTTACTTCTGTCAAGACGTGCTTTAAGTGGTCCGGTTCCGCCCAGGGAGCTTTTGATCTCCTCAAGAAGCGTTTTACATCCGCTTCTATCCTTGTTACTCCTGACGTCACTAAACAATTCATTGTCGAGGTTGACGCTTCAGAGGTGGGCGTGGGAGCCATTCTGCCCCAGCGCTTCCATTCTGACGATAAGGTCCATCCTTGCGCTTATTTTTCTCATCGCCTGTCGCCATCGGAACGCAACTATGATGTGGGTAACCGCGAACTGCTCGCCATCCGCTTAGCCCTAGGCGAATGGCGACAGTGGTTGGAGGGGGCGACCGTTCCTTTTGTCGTTTGGACTGACCATAAGAACCTTGAGTACATCCGTTCTGCCAAACGACTCAATGCAAGTCAAGCTCGTTGGGCGTTGTTTTTCGCTCATTTCGAGTTCGTGATTTCTTATCGCCCGGGAAATAAGAACACCAAGCCTGATGCCTTATCCCGTCTCTTTAGTTCTTCTGTGGCTTCTACCGACCCCGAGGGGATTCTCCCTGAGGGGCGTGTTGTCGTGTTGACTGTCTGGGGAATTGAGAGACAGGTAAAGCAAGCACTCACTCACACTGCGTCGCCGCGCGCTTGTCCTTGTAACCTTCTTTTCGTTCCTGTCTCTACTCGTCTGGCTGTTCTTCAGTGGGCTCACTCTGCCAAGTTAGCTGGCCACCCCGGCGTTCGGGGTACGCTTGCTTCTATTCGCCAGCGGTTTTGGTGGCCTACTCAGGAGCGTGACACGCGCCGTTTCGTGGCTGCGTGTTCGGACTGCGCGCAGACTAAGTCAGGTAACTCTCCTCCTGCCGGTCGTCTCAGACCGCTTCCCATTCCTTCTCGACCATGGTCTCACATCGCCTTAGACTTTATTACCGGTCTGCCTTCGTCTGCGGGGAAGACTGTGATTCTTACGGTTGTTGATAGGTTCTCTAAGGCGGCACATTTCATTCCCCTCTCTAAGCTTCCTTCTGCTAAGGAGACGGCACAAATCATCATTGAGAATGTGTTCAGAATTCATGGCCTCCCATTAGACGCCGTTTCAGACAGAGGTCCGCAATTCACGTCACAGTTTTGGAGGGAGTTCTGTCGTTTGATTGGTGCTTCCGTCAGTCTCTCTTCCGGTTTTCATCCCCAGTCTAACGGTCAAGCAGAAAGGGCCAATCAGACGATTGGTCGCATATTACGCAGCCTTTCTTTTCGAAACACTGCGTCTTGGGCAGAACAGCTCCCCTGGGCAGAATACGCTCACAACTCGCTTCCTTCGTCTGCTACCGGGCTATCTCCGTTTCAGAGTAGTCTTGGGTACCAGCCTCCTCTGTTCTCGTCCCAGCTCGCCGAGTCCAGCGTTCCCTCCGCTCAGGCTTTTGTCCAACGTTGTGAGCGCACCTGGAGGAGGGTCAGGTCTGCACTTTGCCGTTACAGGGCGCAGACTGTGAGAGCCGCCAATAAACGTAGGATTAAGAGTCCTAGGTATTGTCGCGGTCAGAGAGTGTGGCTTTCCACTCGTAACCTTCCCCTTACGACAGCTTCACGCAAGTTGACTCCGCGGTTCATTGGTCCGTTCCGTGTCTCTCAGGTCGTCAATCCTGTCGCTGTGCGACTGCTTCTTCCGCGACATCTTCGTCGCGTCCACCCTGTCTTCCATGTCTCCTGTGTCAAGCCTTTTCTTCGCGCCCCTGTTCGTCTCCCCCCCCCCCCGTCCTTGTCGAGGGCGCACCTATTTACAAGGTACGGAAGATCATGGACATGCGTTCTCGGGGACGTGGTCACCAGTACTTAGTGGATTGGGAGGGTTACGGTCCTGAGGAGAGGAGTTGGGTTCCATCTTGGGACGTGCTGGACCGTTCGTTGATTGATGATTTCCTCCGTTGCCGCCAGGGATCCTCCTCGAGTGCGCCAGGAGGCGCTCGGTGAGTGGGGGGGGGTACTGTCATGTTTTGTCATTGATTATCATGTCTTGTCCCTGTGCTTCCCCTTCTATTCGTTTCCCTCTGCTGGTCTTATTAGGTTCTTTCCCTCTTTCTATCCCTCTCTCTCCCCCTCCCTCTCTCCCTCTCTCGCTCTCTCTCTCTATCGTTCCGTTCCTGCTCCCAGCTGTTCCTCATTCTCCTAACTACCTCATTTACTCTTTCACACCTGTCCCCTATTTTGCCCTCTAATTAGAGTCCCTATTTCTCCCTCTGTTTTCCGATTCTGTCCTTGTCGGATCCTTGTTTGATGTTTGCTGTTCTGTGTCCTTGTTCCGCCCTGTCGTGTTTCTGCCTTCTTCAGATGCTGCGTGTGAGCAGGTATCTATATCAGCTACGGCCTGCGCCTTCCCGAAGCGACCTGCAGTCTGTGGTCGCGTATCCAGTTGTTCCCCTCTACTGCCTAGAGGATTTCAGTTTTCCTGTTTGACTTTACCTGTGATTATATCCAGGATTATTGTTTTTGTTATAGACTGGAATAAAGACTCTGTTTCAGTTAAGTCGCTTTTGGGTCCTGTAGTCTTTATTTGACCTTCCGTTCAGCCTCCTTCACTTTTAATCTCTATGGAAAAGGATTAGTAAGTGTGGCCCTTAGCCTCCTCCTCAAGGTCCAGTAACCACCTTCATACCAGACTGACAGGGGGAGGAATGTAGGACCTGGCTCTTGGGGAACAAAAGGAGGGCAGTAAGAAAGTAAGAAAGAAAGAACCTATCCACTGACACTCCTGTAGTCTTACCATCGCTGAAATTCCTCTCTTCCAATCTCACCCCTCATTGTACAGAGAGGCATGGGTTCCCTTGAGGTTTGAGGGATGAACACACTCTACAGAACAACATCACGACATTACACCTCTGCTGAAACCCCTCATCCCTCTGTCGGGGAGAGAGACAGGACATGGTAACAGAGGGAGGAAACAGGAGAAAGAGAGTGCTTTAGTGAAGGAGAGTTGGGGCATCGACTGTGGCATTAATTAATGAGAGGCCTGGCAGCGTTCATACAGACGCACTCTGCTCGGGTGTTACCCAGGGAGGAGGGGGCCACCATGGGGGACATGAATAATTGAAGCCCCTGCTTTAAAAGTTTAAATGAATTAGGACTGGGGAAGGGGGGGTTAAAAGACATGCAGGGAGAAAACATCTCAATTATGTTAGTAATTATGGAAGTTGGAGGGGCTGTTAGGTGTTGTGGGGTGTGTGGTGGGCTCACTGTGGTAACAGCTTACTATTCCACTTCAATAACTACCCCCCAAAAAAGGTTGAGACTCAACTTGTACTGGTACCCACTTAAGTAGCTGTTTTCACTTTTTGAGGTGAACAAGGTCACTTCCATATGCTTCATTTAAAGATGTATCAGAACCTGCTTGGTGAATTATCACAGCCAAAACTTTCATCTGATATCTTTTCTACCCATATTTTATCTAGTGGGAACAGACACCTTGATGGTTAATCAATTACTGTCACTGTTGCACTTGTATGCAAATGCAGATGTGGTTGAAATTGAGTCTTTCTGATATAAATGTAACAAAAATTGTATTGTCAATCCATGCTGAACTACGCTGAACTCCGACAGGAGGTTGATAACAGACGGAGAGGAGAACCCACTGCCCTTTTGAGTGACAGCTGCTTTCCACTATACTGACATCCACATAGAAGCAAAAACATCTGCGTTGTCCTTCTCCAGAGAAAGAAGAGGCTCACGGTTGCCTTACGATAGATCCAGTGCCTTGAACTCTTTGAGAGTAAACACTGATCATACTGTGAACACAGTGACACTGAAGATACAAGCAGGCCTCGCATGCTGGGCTCACACAGGGCTGGGGAGAGAACAGAGAGAAGGACCTACGGGGAAGATGAGAGGAGATATCCGGCTTCTATGATGTTGGCAGCCTTCTCTAAGCTGCCAAGCCGAGCACTGCCTCTCCCTCTCCTCTTTCCACTTCATTTTCTCCTCCCTTCCACCCTTCTCTCACTCCAAAGTCCAAAGCCCAAGAGAAATTAGTCACCTGCACACTGTACAAAGAAAGCTGAGGCAATGAGGGAGAGAGAGAGAGAGATCGAGAGATCGGGAGCGAGAGAGATCGAGAGATCGGGAGCGAGAGAGAGAGAGAGAGAGAGAGAGAGAGAGAGAGAGAGAGAGAGAGAGAGAGAGAGAGAGAGAGAGAGAGAGAGAGAGAGAGAGAGAGAGAGAGAGAGAGAGAGAGATTAAAATATAGATGTTTTCCCTTGGATGGCTCATAATTCTGCCCTGGATCTGGAAATTGATACCAGTCAAAAGTCTCTGAAGCCCTTAAAAAGGACGTATCAGGGTCTCACAAGATTTAAAAGCTGAAGTTGAAAGAATTGGGTCTCATAGAAAATGGCAAGAGCTGCAGACGGGAACCGGGATAAAGTCCCTTTAGGCTGTAGCTCAGTAATTATCATGTAATTAACAAGTCACAAAAACAAAAGAAAATTATGAGTATTTTTATCATGCAAATCCCAATTTCTATATTTGCATATGTATTATTGAGATCAAGCCTTTAGCAAGTTTTTCATATATATCTTTCGGCAGATGAAACGCGGTGGAGAAAGAATCCATATTTTCCATCATTGTTATTATAAACATTTCTATAACATAAGGCCTTGTCTGTCCTCCTTGATTGTTAACCTATCAAGTACCTACCATATATTCAATTGAAGTGTAAGGGTTTTCCTTAGGTGAAGTAGAGGCAGACCAAAACGCAGCGTGTTGGTTATTCATGTTCTTTAATAAAGACACTAGACATGAATAAACTAACAAAAACAATAAACGTGGAAAACCAAAAACAGCCCTATCTGGTGCAAAACACAGAGACAGGAACAATCACCCACAAACACACAGTGAAACCCAGGCTACCTAAATATGGTTCCCAATCAGAGACAATGACTAACACCTGCCTCTGATTGAGAACCATATCAGGCCAGACATAGAAATAGACAAACAAGACATCCAACATAGAATGCCCACTCAGATCACACCATGACCAACCAAAACATAGAAACATACAAAGCAAACTATGGTCAGGGTGTGACAGTACCCCCCCCCCCCCAAGGTGCGGACTCCGGCCGCAAAACGTGAACCTATTGGGGAGGGTCTGGGTGGGTATCTGTCCGCGGTGGCGGCTCTGGTGCTGGACGTGGCCCCCACTTCACCGTAGTCTTAGTCCCCCACCTTGTCCGCTTCCGTGGCCTCCTAGCCACGGCGACCCTACTTAATGACACTGGACTGAGGGGCAGCTCGGGACAGAGGGGAAGTAGAGGCGGACCAAAACACAGAGACAGGAACAATCACCCACAAACACACATTGAAACCCAGGCTACCTAAATATGGTTCCCAATCAGAGACAATGACTAACACCTGCCTCTGATTGAGAACCATATCAGGCCAGACATAGAAATAGACAAACGAGACATCCAACATAGAATGCCTACTCAGATCACACGCTGACCAACCAAAACATAGAAACATACAAAGCAAACTATGGTCAGGGTGTGACATGAAGTGATAATGCCCGAGAAGCTGGTGTTTGGAGGATATATCGGCATGGGTGATGTTAGGCTCGAGACGAAGTCTGGTAACACTTTCAAATAATGATTTACATATTTTCATTAAAAACTTTATTTTGATTAATTTATTCATACTATTTCATCCTTCCACAAGATATAGTCGCGACACAAATCTAGGGTTGATACCCAAGCCGGCTGGTCGTTCGTTCTATCGGTTCGGTTACCAGAGATGCAACCCAGTTGTTAAGTCTTTTTGTTCTGTATCTATGGATGCAACCCAGTCGTTTGTTCTAAATGTTCTATTGCCATACTGGCTGCCAACGTTCTTATCCCTTGCTTACTAGTTAGCAAGCTATGGTTAATTTACAGTCACGTCAAACAGTACAGCCAGAATAACAACAGTAGCATTTGCATTTGTTTAAGCCGTTTTCTAGTGACATTTATTTGGATACATCTATAACAATGAGCTAATGAGGCGCGATTTCACCTGGCATAGAAAATGTGTGTTCTCTTGTCTGGACACTGTTGTTCAGAGGAGCTAGCCAATGACACAGCTAACACAATCATTTCAAACAGGAAAGACTGCAAACTAGCTGCATTTTGTTTTGTTTCACCTGTTTTCTATTGATATTTCATTGTATATATCCATAAGATTTGGCTTGGCACCTAAAAGTCTCACACACTTTTACAGATGCACAATTGAGAGCATCCTGTCGGGCTGTATCACCACCTGGTACGGCAACTACACCGCCCGCTACCGTAGGGCTCTCTAGAGCGGGGCGTGGTCAAGCTACCTGCCCTCCAGGACACCTACAGCACTACAGCACATTAAAAATGTTAAATCGGAATTCGGCGCCCAAAAATACCGATTTCCGATTGTTATGAAAACTTGAAATCGGCCCTAATTAATTGGCCATTACGATTAATCGGTCGACCTCTAATGCTGATTCATGATTTCGACTGGCTGAGAAAAGCGGCCTGCCTGTCTGTCTCGTCCTGACTCCCGACAAGTGTATTACTATGAGACAGCTGGAGATCGAATTTGAATATTGAAACAATGTTGCAAATGTCGGTGAATCAGACAGCAAGGTTTATACAGATCTCTGTTGTTTGAAACTAAATATTAAAAAGAAATTTGAGATAATGTCTTTATGCTTTTTACAGTGGAGACCAAGTTTAGATGCAAAAGAGTAAATAGGTATTTTAAAGTTATTGATTTAGCCGTGGGTAACTTGTGGAATAGGCACCGGCTGGAGTGCGGATTTAACAAATCAGCATTCATGATTAGACCCAAAAGCTGTATAAATCTCAACATTTTTCTCTCCCATTCCATTAATACATATTTAAAGGCAAGTGGAATGCTTCTCTGCCAAAACTTAACATACAGAAAGTATGACATGTATTTGAATCAAATCAAATTGAGAGTTCTTTCAAAATAACAATGAAAGATGGGTCCCCAGCATCTAGTACAAGTCATGTACATTTTGCCACATACAGTATACATAAGACAAAAAAATAATGTTGGAATTTGATCGAAGCGAGGAACTGATGTTGCCCTTCAGCTAATTCCATCAACAGGGGAGACAACAGCAAAACTATGTCTGTTTTCAGTTTCTCTTTCTCATCGTGTACTGCAGATAGATCAAGTCTTTCCCATCCTCTACTGTAGATAGATCAAGTCTTTCCCATTTTTATATTGCAGATAGATCAAGTCTTTCCCATCGTGTACTGCAGATAGATCAAGTCTTTCCCATCGTGTACTGCAGATAGATCAAGTCTTTCCCATCTTCTACTGGAGATAGATCAAGTCTTTCCCATCTTCTACTGTAGATAGATCAAGTGTTTCACATCTTCTACTGCAGATAGATCAAGTCTTTCTCATCTTGTACTGCAGATAGATCAAGTATTTCCCACCTTTCTATTGCAGATAGATCAAGTCTTTCCCATCTTTCTATTGCAGATAGATCAAGTCTTTCCCATATTGTACTGCAGATAGATAAAGTCTTTCCCATCTTGTACTGCAGATAGATCAAGTCTTTTGCATCTGGTACTGCAGATAGATCAAGTCCTCCCCATCTTGTACTGCAGATAGATCAAGTCTTTCCCATCTTGTACTACAGATAGACCAACTCTTCCCCATCTTCTACTGCAGATAGATCAAGTCTTTCTCATCTTGTATTGCAGATAGATCAAGTCTTTCTCATCTTGTATTGCAGATAGATCACGTCTTTCCCATCTTTCTATTGCAGATAGATCAAGTCTTTCCCATCTTTCTATTGCAGATAGATCAAGTCTTTCCCATCTTTCTATTGCAGATAGATCAAGTCTTTCCCATCTTTCTATTGCAGATAGATCAAGTCTTTCCCATCTTTCTATTGCCGATAGATAAAGTCTTTCCCATCTTTTACTACAGATAGATCAAGTCTTTCCCATCTTCTACTGCAGATAGATCAAGTCTTTCT
Organism: Oncorhynchus gorbuscha; assembly: GCF_021184085.1. Lineage (NCBI taxonomy): Eukaryota > Metazoa > Chordata > Actinopteri > Salmoniformes > Salmonidae > Oncorhynchus > Oncorhynchus gorbuscha. The sequence goes on along the minus strand of NC_060190.1, from coordinate 67,950,706 downwards.
CATCTTGTACTGCAGATAGATCAAGTCTTTTGCATCTTGTACTGCAGATAGATCAAGTCTTTCCCATCTTGTACTGCAGATAGATCAAGTCTTTCCCATCTTGTACTGCAGATAGATACAGTCTTTCCCATTGTGTACTGCAGATAGATCAAGTATTTCCCATATTCTACTGCAGATAGATCAAGTCTTTCCCATCTTTCTATTGCACATAGATAAAGTCTTTCCCATCATGTACTACAGATAGATCAAGTCTTTCCCATCTTCTACTGCAGATAGATCAAGTCTTCTCATCTTGTACTGCAGATAGATCAAGTATTTTGCATCTTGTACTGCAGATAGATCAGGTCTTTCCCATCTTGTACTGCAGATAGATCAAGTCTTCCCATCTTGTACTGCAGATAGATCATGTCTTTCCCATCTTTCTATTTCAGATAGATAAAGTCTTTCCCATCTTGTATTGCAGATAGATCAAGTCTTTCCCATCTTCTACTGCAGATAGATCAAGTCTTTCCCATCTTGTACTACAGATAGATCATGTCTTTCCCATCTTTCTATTTCAGATAGATAAAGTCTTTCCCATCTTGTATTGCAGATAGATAAAGTCTTTCCCATCTTCTACTGCAGATAGATCAAGTCTTTCCCATCTTGTACTGCAGATAGATCAAGTCTTTTGCATCTTCTACTTGCAGATAGATCAAGTCTTTCCCATCTTGTACTGCAGATAGATCATGTCTTTTCCATCTTTCTATTGCAGATAGATCAAGTCTTTCCCATTGTGTACTGCAGATAGATCAAGTCTTTCCCATCTTGTACTGCAGATAGATCAAGTCTTTCCCATCTTGTACTGCAGATAGATCATGTCTTTTCCATCTTGTACTGCAGATAGATCAAGTCCTTCCCATCTTTCTATTGCAGATAGATCAAGTCTTCCCATCTTTCTATTGCAGATAGATCAAGTCTTCCCATCTTTCTGTTGCAGATAGATCAAGTCTTTCCCATTGTGTACTGCAGATAGATCAAGTCTTTCCCATCTTCTACTGCAGATAGATCAAGTCTTTCCCATCTTTCTATTGCCGATAGATAAAGTCCTTCCCATCTTGTACTACAGATAGATCAAGTCTTTTCCATCTTCTACTGCAGATAGATCAAGTCGTTCTCATCTTGTACTGCAGATAGATCAAGTCTTTTGCATCTTGTACTGCAGATAGATCAAGTCTTTCCCATCTTGTACTGCAGATAGATCAAGTCTTTCCCATCTTGTACTGCAGATAGATCATGTCTTTCCCATCTTGTACTGCAGATAGATCAAGTCTTTCCCATTGTGTACTGCAGATAGATCAAGTCTTTCCCATATTCTACTGCAGATAGATCAAGTCTTTCTCATCTTGTACTGCAGATAGATCAAGTCTTTCCCATTGTGTACTGCAGATAGATATCAAGTCTTTCCCATTGCAGATGATCAAGTCTTTCCCATTGTGTACTGCAGATAGATCAAGTCTTACCCATCTTCTACTGCAGATAGATCAAGTCTTTCCCATCTTCTACTGCAGATAGATCACGTATTTGCCATCTTGTACTGCAGATAGATCAAGTCTTTCCCATTGTGTACTGCAGATAGATCAAGTCTTTCCCATCTTTCTATTGCAGATAGATCAAGTCTTTCCCATCTTGTACTGCAGATAGATCAAGTCTTTCCCATTTTGTACTGCAGATAGATTAAGGCACAATATATCTAATGACACGGGTACATTATTTTCATGATAGGCTTTTCTTTGAAGTCCCAGCTCTTCTGTAAAGGGATCTGATGATGAGAAACTTGAACCATCTGTGTATGTCATAAAATCAACACCCCTTTCCATTTTTTGCAGGTTGGTGTGAATGAGTCAATCCCCTGGTCAGAGAGACCATATTGTACACCAACTTATAGGAGAGTCAGTTCAGCTTAACTTGCAGTGAACAACCGTATGGAATCAGGCCATTAAAGGAGAGAACTTTGACATAATCGACAGTTTTATTGCATCGTATTCCCTTAATTATAATCAGAGCTGGATTGCTTTTTCTCAGCCTTTCTCCCACAAAAAAAATAACAAGCGTAGAAAACAACAGGCACATTTTTAAACCATGTAATTGCAATTTTCTACCCAAATTGCAGCCTAATGATTACAGGCATGAGGTGGAGCCTGACAACAGCAGCAGAAAGAGAAAGAAGAAACATCTCTGCCAGGGAGCCTTGGGCATTTAAAAAAAACAATATGAGAGAAAATGACTGCTCTCTTCCTCCCAAAGGGAGCGCAGTGTAGAACTGAATCTCTCTAAAGCTTCAATTCCCCATCTAAGCCTTTCACAGTGATGATGGTAAAGGCATAGAGTTCTCTAGCATTGCCTGGTGCCATGGAGAGGGAGTTATTAGGAATTCACTGCAATGGCAAAGTATTGGGAGTGAAGGCTGCCAATCACCGACACTCTCAAACGGGGCGAGGTGGAGAGGGAGGGGATTGGGATGAAGAGGGATGGGGAGAAGGGTTGCCAGCTAGCAGTGCTGAACCTCTATAGAAGTGTGTGTGAGTTCCTGAGCTTTCCTGAAGCTACTGGGTGTTCAGGGCTCAGACTCCTGTGCTGTTGACTTCCAGGCCCTGGATAGAGGACACTCCCCTAATTCCTTCATTGTACTGTAGTCCTTCATATGGTGGGAATGGGCTGGAAGAGACATTAATTGATATGGTAAAACGACTGAAATGTTTAGTTTCTTAAATGTGTATGTGCTGCTAGGTGGAAGCCATTGAGTTATGACAGATAATTATGCATGTTTTTCTTGCTTCGCTTGACTTGAATTATGGCCCAGCATTAAATAAATGGTTGCAATACAGTTACAGTCGGTTGACAAATGTTACAATCGTATACACATTGAGTGTTTCATGATATGACTTGGAATCTAATTCAAGTTCAAAATAGTTCAAACAAAAGTCTGTTGAATGCGATGTGGCATCCTGCCCCCAACGCACTGTGCAAGCAGTTTCCCAGCGTTTCACAACAATGCCATATGAACTTTACGTGAAAGACCCCCGCAGGAATCCAATCTGCAGCCACATCAGGTACACTGGCTGGACAACAGACGCAGCTGAGATCCGCTCTGTTTGACAAACCTGTAACAATGCAAGCTGGTGCCAAAGCAAGCTGGTGCCCCTCCATCGCAAACACATTCGTCCACTCTCACCCACACACACACCAAAACACACACACCAACACACACACACACACACACACACACACACACACACACACACACACACACACACACACACACACACACACACACACACACACACACACACACACACACACACACACACCAACACACACGCACCAACACACACACACACCAACACACACACACAGCACATTGTTTTCTCTATGATGTTTTTTTTCAGCAGCGGCAAAGTTTGCATGGGGGTGGGGGGATCAGGGAGGGGGATGAGGTTGTGGGGGGGGGGTGGATGAGGAAGATGAGCTGGCCAATTAGAATTCTAGATGAGGATGAGCTGGCCAATCAGCCGTCTACTCGTATTCATATTTTTTATGACGTGTATATGCCCATACCATTCTGTTGTTGGGGTACTCCCACACCATTCAAAAACAGAAAAGCTGCTTTATTAGTGCCTTCGGGAAGTATTCATACCCCTTGACTTTTCTCCACATTTTGTTGTGTTACAAAGTGGCAGTAAAATGGATTGAATTAGCATTTCATGTCAACAATTTACAAATAATACACTGCAATGTCAAAGTGGAAGAAAAACTCTAATATTTGTAATAAAAAAAATACATAAAAAATAAAACACTAATATATCTCGATTAGATAAGTATTCAACCCCCAGAGTCAATACATGTAAGAATCCCCTTTGATCATGCTCTCCGTAGCCGACATGAGTATGACCTTTAAACAGGTCAACATACACAAGCCTGCAGAGCCAGACGGATTACCAGGACGTGTGCTCCGGGCATGTGCTGACCAACTGGCAGGTGTCTTCACTTTTAACATGTCCCTGATTGTCTGTAATGCCAACATGTTTCAAGCAGACCATCATAGTCCCTGTACCCAAGAACACAAAGGCAACCTGCCTAAATGACTACAGACCCGTAGAACTCACGTCTGTAGCCATGAAGTGCTTTGAATGGTTGGTCATGCTCACATCAACACCATTATCCCAGAAACCCTAGACCCACTCCAATTTGCATACCGCCCAAACAGATCCACAGACGATGCAATCTCTATTGCACTCCACACTGCCCTTTCCCACCTGGACAAAAGGAACACTTACGTGAGAATGCTATTCATTGACTACAGCTCAGCGTTCAACACCATAGTACCCTCATCACAAAGCTAAGGATCCTGGGACTAAACACCTCCCTCTGCAACTGGATCCAGGACTTCCTGGCACAAACACTGACACAGGAAACAAACACCCACAAACCAACAGTGAAACCCAGGCTACCTAAATATGGTTCTCAATCAGGGACAACGATAAACAGCCGCCTCTGATTGAGAACCATATCAGGCCAAACACAGAAATAGAAAAAACATAGAAATACAAACATAGACTGCCCACCCCAACTCACGCCCTGACCATATTAAATAAAGACAAAACAAAGGAAATAAAGGTCAGAACGTGACAGTACCCTCCCCCCCCAAAGGTGCAGACTCCGGCCGCAAAACCTGAACCTATAGGGGAGGGTCTGGGTGGGCGTCTGTCCACGGTGGCGGTTCTGGTGCGGGACGTGGACCCCACTTCACCATAGTTCTAGTGTGCCTCTTCGCCCGCCTCTGTGGCTTCTTTAAAGCGGCGACCCTTGCCACCTACCTTGGACTGGGGACCCTAGAAATGGGTCTCGAATAGGCGGGAGTCTCCGGCAGCGCCGGACAGGCGGGAGACTCTGGCAGCGCTGGAGTGAAGTACGCCTCCGGCCGCACCGGACAGGCGGGAGACTCCGACAGCTCTGGAGTGAAGGGCGATTCTGGCATCGCCTGGCTGACTGACGGCTCTGGCAGATCCTGGCTGGCTGGTGGCTCTGGCAGCTCCTGGCTGGCTGGCGGCTCTGGCAGCTCCTGGCTGACTGGCGGCTCTGGCAGCTACTGGCTGACTGACGGCTCTGGCAGCTCCTGGCTGAAAGGCGGCTCTGGCAGGTCCTGGCTGACTGAGGGTTCTGGCATCTCCTGGCTGACTGATGGCTCAGGACAGACTGGCGGCTCTAGCAGCTCCGGACAGACGGGAGACTCTAGAAGCTCAGGACATACGGGAGACTCTAGCTGCTCAGGACAGACGGGAGACTCTAGCAGCTCAGGACAGACGGGAGACTCTAGCAGCTCAGGACAGACGGGAGACTCTAGCAGCTCAGGACAGACAGGAGACCCTAGCAGCTCTGGACAGACGGGAGGCTCTGGCAGCGCTGGAGAGGAGGAAGGCTCTGGCAGCGCTGGACAGGCGGGAGACCCTGTAGGCAGAAAACGGAGAGACCTACAAAGCCTATTCCCCCTCAGGAAACTAAAAAGATTTGGCATTGGTCCTGAGATCCTCAAAAGGTTCTACAGCTGCAACATCGAGAGCACTGGTTGCATCACTGTCTGAAATGGCAACTGCTCGGCCTCTGACTGCAAGGCACTACAGAGGGTAGTGCGTACGGCCCAGTACATCACTGGGGCTAAACTTCCTGCCATTCAGGACATCTACACCAGGCGGTTTCAGAGGAAGGCCCTACAAATTGTCAAAGACCCCTGCCACCCCAATCATAGACTGTTCTCTCTACTACCCCATGGCAAGCGGTACCGGAGTGCCAAGTCTAGGACAAAAAGGCTTCCCAATAGTTTTTACCCCCAAGCAATAAGACTCCTGAACAGGGAATCAAATGGCTACCCGGACTATTTGCATTGTGTGCCCCTCCCCCAGCCCCTCTTTTTACGCTGCTGCTACTCCCTGTTTATCATATATGCATAGTCACTTTAACTATACATTCATGTACATACTACCTCAATTGGGCCGACCAATCAGTGCTCCCGCACAGTGGCTAGCCGGGCTATCTGCATTGTGTGCCCCTCCCCCAGCCCCTCTTTTTACGCTGCTGCTACTCCCTGTTTATCATATATGCATAGTCACTTTAACTATACATTCATGTACATACTACCTCAATTGGGCCGACCAATCAGTGCTCCCGCACAGTGGCTAGCCGGGCTATCTGCATTGTGTCCCGCCACCCGCCACCCACCACCCGCCAACCCCTCTTTTATGCTACTGCTACTCTCTGTTCATCATATATACATAGTCACTTTAACCATATCTATATGTACATACTACCTCAATCAGCCTGACTAACCGGTGTCTGTATGTAACCTCGCTACTTTTATAGCCTCGCTACTGTATACAGCCTCGCTACTGTATACAGACTCGCTACTTTTATAGCCTCGCTACTGTATACAGACTCGCTACTTTTATAGCCTCGCTACTGTATACAGACTCGCTACTGTATACAGCCTCGCTACTGTATACAGACTCGCTACTTTTATAGCCTCGCTACTGTATACAGACTCGCTACTTTTATAGCCTCGCTACTGTATACAGACTCGCTACTGTTTACAGCCTCGATACTGTATACAGCCTCGCTACTGTATGCAGCCTCGCTACTGTATACAGCCTCGATACTGTATACAGCCTCGCTACTGTATACAGACTCGCTACTGTATACAGCCTCGCTACTGTATACAGCCTCGCTACTGTATACAGCCTCGCTACTGTATACAGCCTGTTTACAGCCTCGCTACTGTATACAGCCTCGCTACTGTATACAGCCTCGCTACTGTATACAGCCTCGCTACTGTATACAGACTCGCTACTGTATACAGCCTCGCTACTGTTTACAGCCTCGCTACTGTATACAGCCTCGCTACTGTTTACAGCCTCGCTACTGTATACAGCCTCGCTACTGTTTACAGACTCGCTACTGTATACAGCCTCGCTACTGTTTACAGCCTCGCTACTGTATACAGCCTCGCTACTGTTTACAGCCTCGCTACTGTATACAGCCTCGCTACTGTTTACAGCCTCGCTACTGTTTACAGACTTGCTACTGTATACAGTCTCGCTACTGTTTACAGCCTCGCTACTGTATACAGCCTCGCTACTGTATACAGCCTCGCTACTGTTTACAGCCTGTCTTTTTACTGTTGGTCTTTTTCTTTATCTACCTTTGTTCACCTAATACCTTTTTTGCACTATTGGTTAGCACCTGTAAGTAAGCATTTCACTGTAAGGTCTACACTTGTTGTATTCAGCGCACGTGACAAATAAACTTTGATTTGATTTGATTTGAGTCTTTCTGGGTAAGTCTCTAAGAACTTTCCACACCTGGATTGTGCAGCATTTGCCCATTATTATTTTCAAAATTCTTCAAGCTCTGTCAAATTGGTTTTTCAGGTCTTGCCACAGATATTCAAGCAGATTTAAGTCAAAACTGTAACTCTGCCACATAGGAATATTCACTGACTTCTTGGTAAGCAAAGCCAGTGTAGATTTGGCCTTGTGTTTTAGGTTATTGTCCTGCTGAAAAGTGAATTCTTCTCCCAGTGTCTGGTGGAAAGCAGACTGTACCAGGATTTTGCCTGTGCTTAGCTGCATTCCATTTATTTTTTCAAGCATTCCCATAACATGATGCAGCCACCACTATGCTTGAAAATATGGAGAGTGGTACTAAGTAATGTGTTGTATTGGATTTGCACCAAACATAACACTTTGTCTTCAGGACAAAAAGTTAATTGCTTTACCACATTTCTTTGCAATATTATTTTGGGGCCTTGTTGTAAACAGGATGCATGTTTTGGGATATTTGTGTTCTTTATAGGCTTCCTTCTTTTAACTCTGTCAATTAGGTTAGTATTGTGGAGAAACTACAATGATGTTGATTCATCCTCAGTTATCACAGCCATTAAACTCTGTAACTGTCTTAAAGTCACCATTGGCCTCATGGTGAAATACCTATGTGGTTTCCTTCCTCTCTGGCAACTGAGTTAGGAAGGATGCCTGGATATTTGTAGTTACTGGGTGTATTGATACACCAGCCAAAGTGTAATTAATAACTTCACCATGATCAAAGGGATATTCAATGACTACCCCCCCCCCCATCTACCAATAGGTGGCCTTCTTTGCAAGGCATTGGAAAACCTCCCTAATGATGTAAATATATCACTAGCCACTTTAAACAATGCTACCTTATATAATGTACTTACCCTACATTATTCATATCATATGCATACGTATATACTGTACTCTACATCATCGACTGCATCCTTATGTAATACATGTATCACTAGCCACTTTTACTATGCCACTTTGTTTACTTTGTCTACATACTCATCTCATATGTATATACTGTACTCGATATCATCTACTGTATGCTGCTCTGTACCATCACTCATTCATTAATCCTTATGTACATATTCTTTATCCCCTTACACTGTGTATAAGACAGCAGTTTTGGAATTGTTAGTTAGAATACTTGTTGGTTATCACTGCATTGTCGGAACTAGAAGCACAAGCATTTCGCTACACTCGCATTAACATCTGCTAACCATGTGTATGTGACAAATAAAATTTGATTTGATTTGATTTAGTCTTTGTGGTTGAATTTGTGGTTGGAATTCACTGCTCGTTTGAGGGACCTTACAGATAATTGTATGTGTGAGTACAGAGATGAAGTACTCATTCAAAAATCATGTTATACACTATTATTGAACACGGAGTGAGTCCATGCAACTTTTTATGTGACTTGTTAAGCAATGTTTTATTCCTGAATTTATTTAGGCTTGTCTTAACAAAGGGGTTGAATACTTATTGACTCAAGACATTTCAGCTTTTCATTTTTAATTCATTTGTAAACAATCAGCAAAAAATGAATTCCACTTTGAACTTATGGGGTATTGTGTGTAGGCCAGTGACACAAAATCTAAATTTAATACATTTTAAATTCAAGCTGTAACACAACAACATGTGGAGGCGCTGTAGGTCATATATCATAGGAAACTAGAAACACTAGATACTTCACTATAAAGCTAATTTCCTACAATTCTACACATTTTGCCATGGGGTATGATGTGTTCTCATGCTATCTGAGTGACTCAAACATTATAACAAAATCAATGGGGGCCCCAAGCCATGAAATATTGGGCATTTTAGATTCTCCCTCTCTGTGTTGTTTTATTCTGGTGGTTGTTAGTTCTCACATATGATCTCATAAAAAATGATACAGCTCCATTATCTTTCTATATAATTAATTTCTGCTTTTAGTCATTTAAGGTCATTTAAAAATATTTTGTATTTGTATTTGCATCTGGCAAATTAATATATGGGAAACACTGCAGTAGTAGAGTGACACAAAATAATCATAAATAAATATGAGATAGAGTTGTGTTTCACTGTCCAATCTGAGGAGCAGCCAGCAGCAGCAGCCTGCACCGTACTGCTCCGTACTGTACACAGCATCAGCCCATAGTGACTGGGACCCTGCTGGCTCCCAGGCAACCAATTTGTTTGTTTATTGTCTTGGTGTTTTGGCATGGTTACAGTTGATTGCAGCCAGCCCAGCTTGGGCATGCTTCTTTAATGTCATCTATAAAACATGGGATCTGCTCTACCACCTCCTCACATGACAGAGCAGAGTGTACAGCGACACGATGATGCTGCTGCCACTCGCTCTCTCACTAGCCATGATGGAGCTTAGACGTTCTTCTGAAACCCTCTCGGATCCACCTCAGTGGTGGGACATGCTGTATAATGTGATATACGACACACCTATTAACCCATAAAGAACACCCGTGAACAGGCCCTGCACTAAAGTATTTTGAACTGCTAAAATATGGTGCAATCCAGTGTATGGCCAGCTGCCTTGTGAAGACTAAAGTACTACACATCTGATGCCAAACCTAAAGCCACCCCAGCAACAAAATACCCATGACCTGTGTTTGGCTTTCTGAATAGTTGCATCACACTGGTGTACATGGTATTGTTGTCACTTGAAGGCACTCTTACCCTTTGAGCTGTCGTGGTAATGAACTGGCATATTGACAGTGTAAAGCGTCTTTGACAATGCTTTGGGTATGTGATTGGTTAAAGGGGACATTGTAGTACTGTACTCATTTTTTATCCTAAAAGTGACATAAGTGGTAGATGCTGTTTGTTGGGACAGTTGATGTACTGTACATGTACGTGTTAATCTACTAAATGGTGAGTTGGTTCATTTTTAAGAAGAATCACAAGATCTTTGCTTCTTGCTGCCTGAGTATGTCTGAGTGTGTCTGAGTATACCTGAGTATAACTGAGTATACCCAAGTATTTCTGAGTATGTCCGAGTATAATCAAGTATAACTGAGTATACCCAAGTATGTCTGAGTATGTCTGAGTATGTCTGGGTATGCGCGAGTATGTCTGAGTATGTCTGAGTATACCTGAGTATAACAGAGTATACCTAAGTATGTCTCAGTATGTCTGGGTATGTCTGAGTATACCCGCGTATAGCTGAGTATATCCTAGTATGTGCGAGTATGTGCGAGTATGTCTGAGTATTTGCGAGCATGTATGAGTATACCCGAGTATAACTGAGTATACCCAAGTATGCCTGAGTATGCCTGAGTATAGCTGAGTATAAATGAGTATTCCCAAGTATGTCTGAGTATATCTGAGTATGCGCGAGTATGCCTGAGTATAATTGAGTATGCCTGAGTATGTGTGAGTATGCCTGAGTATGAGTGAGTATGCCTGAGTAAGTGTGAGTATGTGCGAGTATATCTGAGTATGCGCGAGTATGCCTGAGTATGCCTGAGTATGTGTGAGTATGCCTGAGTATGAGTGAGTATGCCTGAGTAAGTGTGAGTATGTGCGAGTATATCTGAGTATGCGCGAGTATGCCTGAGTATAATTGAGTATGCCTGAGTATGTGTGAGTATGCCTGAGTATGAGTGAGTATGCCTGAGTATGTGCGAGTATGCCTGAGTAAGCTAACAGTACAATTTCAAACTGGACTTAAAATAAAATGTCAAATACATATTTTGCTTGTCTCATGCATGCAAACTGAGCGCAGTACCTTTTCATATTGATCTGACAGCCAAGAGCTAGTACAGAGCACAAATACTGCCTAGGGGTTGCTCCTTAAAACTAGACACAAGCCTCTTATCCCCAATGTTCTCTTCTTCTAGAAATCACCTGCTGTCTTATGCATATCAAGTGTTCACAGATCCAGCACTGTTGGCCTGCCACGCTCAGACTCCTCTATTTGTTGCCAATGTGACAGCTTTTATTTTCAAATGACAAAACCCTGAACATATCCTGGCTGGTGTATCGCTCCACCACAATGTCTCTTTCAGCACCAGGACAATATTAGGTCAGAGAATGAGAGAGCGAGAAAGAGAAACAAAGAAGAACATGTTTTATTGTCGCACACTGGATAGACACAGATGAAATGGGTCTGTGAGAGCCACCTTCCTTCCTTCTGTTAGTACTGCTGCTTCATATTGTAGAACAGACTTGGTCACTACGCTCTAAAGCAAGGTTCCCCATGTGATTTGGCATGTGGGCTAAATCTGGCCCGCCAGCAGTATTATTTGGACCCGCAAAGCCCCCCAAATTAATTAGGAATATTTGTTTAATTAAAACATATATATATACAGTTGAAGTCGGAATGCACTTAGGTTGGAGTCATTAAAACTTGTTTTTCAACCACTCCACAAATTTCTTGTTAACAAACTATAGTTTTGGCAAGTCTACTTTGTGCACGACACAAGTAATTTTCCCAACAATTGTTTGCTCACAGATTATTTCACTTATAATTCACTGTACCACAATAACAGTGTGTCAGAAGTTTACATAAACTAAGTTGTCTGTGCCTTTAAGCAGCTTGGCAAATTCCAGAAGATGATGTCATGGCTTTAGAAGCTTCTGATAGGCTAGTTGACATCATTTGAGTCAACTGGAGGTGTACCTGTGGATGTATTTCAAAGCCTACCTTCAAACTCAGTGTATCTTTGCTTGACATCATAGGAAAATTTAAATAAATCAGCCAAGACCTCATTTTGGTCCCTTCACAATGCCTGAAGGTACCACATTCATCTGTACAAACAACAGTACACAAGTATAAACGCCATGGCACCACGCAGCCGTCATACCACTCCGGAAGGAGACGCGTTCTGTCTCCTAGAGATGAACGTACTTTGGTGTGAAAAATGCAAATCAATCCCAGAACAGCAGCAAAGGACCTTGTGAAGATGCTGGAGGTACAAATAAGTACAAAACTATATATATGCATAGTAAAACTAGTCCTATATAGACATAACCTGAAAGGCCACTCAGCAAGGAAGAAGCCACTGCTCCAAAACCTCCATAAAAAGCCAGACTACGGATTGCAACTGCACATGGGGACAAAGATCGTACTTTTTGGAGAAATGTCCTGTGGTCTGATGAAACAAAAATAGAACAGTTTGGCCATAATGACCATCATTATGTTTGGAGAATAAAGGGGGAGGCTTGCAACCCAAAGACCACACTCCCAACCGTGAAGCACGGGGGTGGCAGCATCATGTTGTGGGGGTGCTTTGCTGAAGGAGGGACTGGTGCACTTCACAAAATAGATGGCTTCATGAGGAAGGAAAATTATGTGGATATATTGAAGCAACGTCTCAAGACATCAGTCAGGAAGTTAAAGCTTGGTCGCAAGGGGTTCTTCCAAATGGACAATGACCACAAGCATACTTCCAAAGTTGTGGAAAAATGGCTTAAGGACAACAAAGTCAAAGTATTCGAGTGGCCATCACAAAGTCCTGACCTCAATCCTATTGAAAATTTGTGGGCAGAACTGAAAAAGTATGTGCGAGCAAGGAGGCCTACAAACCTGACTCAGTTACACCAGCTCTGTCAGGAGGAATGGGCTAAAATTCACCCAAGTTATTGTGGGAAGCTTGTGGAAGGCTACCTGAAACGTTTGACCCAAGTTAAACAATTTAAAGGCACTGCTACCAAATACTAATTGAATGTATGTAAACTTCTGACCCACTGGGAATGTGATGAAAGAAATAAAAGCTGAAATAAATCATTCTCTCCACTATTATTCTGACATTTCACATTCTTAAAATAAAGTGGAGATCCTAACTGACCTAAGACAGGGTATTTTTACTAGGATTAAATGTTAGTAATTGTGAAAAACTGAGTTTCAATGTATTCGGCTAAGGTGTATGTAAACTTCCGACTTAAACTGTATATTATCTTAGACATGAAAATACCGCCTCCTATCCTTAAGAAGTTAAACTGTATATTATTTTGGACCTGAGATGCAAAAAGTCCCAAATGCAATGTACCAAGAAGGAAGTAACCCTACCTAAATAATGCAGAAGTTACATTTGAACTTAATTAAAATCGGAGAGAGAGTGCAGTCAACTAATAAAGCAGGCAGCGGACCATTTTGTGGTGCTGAAACGTAAAGCTGCAACCACAGAGCAATCAATAGAAGGTGAACAGTGCCTGCTGCTCAAAATATAGATAACTTGTTAAGCAACAGATGGAGCCCAACTGCCCAGCAACAGATGGAGAAAAGCTACACCAGTCGAATAATTCATTTCAACATTAATCTTAATTTTAATTTGACTTTACAAACAACAAGAGGGCTTAATTGGAGTTTATTATTTCTGAACCAAGGCCCATATAAAAAAACTTAACTTGCTGAGGTAGGCTATGTGGCTTTACAGCATCTTTCACTAGAAAAGAAAATGGCCTAATAGAAGTGTTTTATTTTTTATTAGACCTACTTACAACTGCAACTGGCCAAGAATGTAGTATCCTACATAAAACAATCATTTAAAGAAAAAATGGCGATGTTTGTGTCTGAATGTCTCTATCGGGAGTCTCGGGATAACCTGCTCCTGTAATGACAAAACAAACAGAAAATACTGTCAGTATGAGACCTACATATTGCTGGATAAGCACTAATAAAAAGGTTACTTTAACTATTTATTAAATACTAAGTTACTTACTTAATGGGAAAAGTTGCATTTCCCCTCGGACAGGATCTTGTGGATGTGTGGTGAGAGGGATGTGATTTTGATGTTCAGACAGTCCTCGATTATCTATTGTGAAAGCTGGTTCCTGTCGTGAGTCATGTTGGAAAAGGAGGACTCGCAGGTGTAAGTCGATCCTAACTTTGTTAGAACATAAAATGCTAGTTACTTTATTGTGCTGTATTCCTCTGAGCATGCCACCCAAAACGCACACAAGGACTCGGCACTCCTGAGCGCATCCCTGATTGGGCTTGATGTCTGGAGTTCAATCAGTTCAGTTTGAATTGCGGCCTCATCCAGCGAAGGTCTCGTTTTCTTAGCAAGGGAGGAGAATTCTCCACCTGGGTGGACTGTGAAAGGATCATGTACAAACACAATGATATCCTTGTGCAGACATGCTGTAGTCTTCAAATCTGGTGGAGAAGTTGTCCCTCAGCTGCTTGATGAAATCTTCCATCACTTCTGTGACAATGCTGCGGCCTGGTCCCTCTGCCTGTCATTTCTTCAGTGTGCTGAAGTGCAGTAGCCTTCCAGATGACAAGTCCAAATCGAATAACTCAACTCGAGTAAAGGCCTCAAGTTTTTCCACCACATCCATTACTGTTGTCCCTCTTCCTTGTAACTGCAGATTTAACCAGAATATGTCAGCCAAATAGAGCTTTCCTTTACTCAGCCAGCGCACATTGTTGTGAAGCAGGAGATCATCGTGGGTGGCCTCCTCTGACTCTGTCACAAGCTTGCAGAAAAGATGGTGTCGTGTTGTTTGACGTCCCCCTGACAAAGTTGATTATGCACATTACTTTATCCATCACATCTCTCTTAGCTCACTGTTTAGTCTGGCACACAGCACACTCTGATGGATGAGACAATGCAAGCCATTCATTTGTGGGGCGATTTCCAGGCCCCTGTATCTGCCCACCATAGCAGGAGCCCCGTCGGTGACAACAAAGTGGACTTTTTTGAATGACAAGCCATGCTGCGAAAACAATTCTTCCAGATTTGTGAATATGTGTCCTTCGAGGGGAATCAGTGCCAGTAACTCTTGTATAAAGTCATTTCCATGAAAATAACAGACATATTATACACACAACTGTGCTACATCGGTGTTGTAAGTACTCTCATCAATAGCCAGGGAAAAATGCTCAACATGACTGAGCCCCTCTAGAACAATCCTTTGCAGGTGATCCACCAGAGCATAAAGGTGGCTATTGACGCAGACAGGGGCACCTGTTTGACAGACGCAATTATGCTTTCCATAGACTTGTCGGTAGCCAATTCCTCCAAAATTGTCACCAAGCACTTTTTAAATATATCCACGTCTGTGATGAACATGTTGTGATTGGTTATAACCCAGGACGCTTTTATGAAGGCACTTGTGACCTTCTGTTCTTGGGTCAGGCCACGAAGGAGGATTCTGCTTCCATGTGTGTAGCTTGCAGTCAATGCTTACATTTTTCTGCGTCAGCCCTCTGTCTGGGGCGGGAAGTCCACTTTGATAGTATCATGCTTAGATTCATAATGCCACCTGAGATTGAATTCTTTGCAAACAGCAACATTGTTATTGCAAATAAGACACACTGGATTGGCATTGGAGAAAGATGGTGAGATAAACACATATCTCCCTGTCCTTTATTCCCTGAAACTTCGATTTTCATCATCCACTTTTCTTTTGATCGTTTTGGAGAGCAACATTTTCTCTTGCTATCGAGCTAATTGTTCTGAACGAATGTTGGCATTACAAAAGCTGTGTAGACTACAGTAGGCTACTCAGAACTGTTTTTCTCAAACAATCAACACACAGAGAAATAGAGAAAAAGTCATAATTGAATAGCGACATTTGAAATTTTAGGAGCATAATTAGATCAGAAATTACTATGTTATTGTCACTGAATTTATATTAATTGTGCTATTTTTACATGCTAATTATGTTCTGGCCCGCCGACAATTAGCTCAGAGAAAATTTGGCCCGAAGCCGAACCTAGTTGATGAACTCTGATCTACACGTAAGCACTAACAATTACAACACTGCACTGAGTTGAAGTGCAATCATCTCCACTGTCAAACACTTTCATCACACGTCGAGCTAGTGCAGATTTGAAACAAATTGCACAAACATAGGTGTCCTAATTTGACCATGATTACAGGACAATTGGGGGGTTGAATTGGATCAAAGCCTTTCATAGACTACCTTACCTCACACCCACCATCCTAACCCTCCAACCACCATCCTAACCCTCCACCCACCATCCTAAAACTCAACAAACCATCCTAACCCTCCACCCACCATACTAACCTTCCACCCACCATCATAACCCTCAACCCACCATCCTAACCCTCAACCCACCATCATAACCCAACATCCTAACCCTCAACCCACCATCCTAACCCTGCACCCACCATCCAAACCCTCAACCCAACACCCTAACCCTCAACTCATCATCCTAACCCTCAACCATCAAAAACCTCACCATCCAAACTCTCCGCCAACCATCCAAACATCCTAAACCTCCAACCACCATCCTAACCTTCAAACCACCATCCTAACCCTGAACCAACTATCCAAACACTCAACCCACCATCAAAACCCTCCACCCACCATGCTAATCCTCCACCCACCATCCTAACCCTCCACCCACCAACCTGACTCTCCACCCACTATCATTAACACTCCACCCACCATCCTAACCCACAAAGCACCATCTTAACCCTCAACCCACCATCCTAACCCAGCATGCTAACCCTCCAACCACCATCAAAACCTTCAACCCATCATCCAAACCCTCCACCGACCTTCCTAACCCTCCACCCACCATCCTAACCCTCATCCCACAACCCTGACACTCCACACACTATGCTAAGCCTCCACCCTCCACCCACAATCTTAACCTTCCAAAAACCATCCTAATCCTCCACCCAACATCCTAAACGGTCATACTAAACCTTCACTCACCACCCTAACCCTCAACACACCATCCTAACACTCAACCTACAATAAAAACCCTCCACCCACCATCCAAACCCTCAACCCACCATCATAACCCTCCACATACGCTCTTAACCTTCAACACTCCACCCACCACCATAACCACCCACCCACTATTCTAACCCTACATCCACCATCCTAACCCACAATCCTAACCATCCACCCACCATCCAAACCCTCAACCCACCATCCTAACAGGCCACCCACCATCCTAGCCCTCCACCCACCATCCTAATCTTCCACCCACCATCCTAACCCTTCACCCACCATCCTAACCCTCAAACTACCATCATAACCCTCAGCCCACCATCCCAACCCAAAATCCAAACCCTCAACCCACCACCATAAACCACCATCCTAAAACTCCACCTAACATCATAATCATCCACAACCATCGAAACCCTCCACCCACCATCCTAACCTTCCACCCACCATTCTAACCATCCACACAACATCCTAACCCTCCACCCACCATCCAAAACCTCCTCCCATCATCCAAACCCTACACCTACCATCCTAACCTTCAACACACAATCCTAACCCTCCACACACCATGCTAAGAATTCACCCTCCACCCACCATCTTAACCTTCCAAACACCATCCTAACCCTCCACCCAACATCCTAACTGGCCATCCTAACCCTCCACCCACCTCCTAACCTTCCACCCACCGTCCAAACCCACCACACACCATCAAAATCCTCCACCCACTTCCTAATCTTCCACCCACCACCCTAACCCTCCACCCACCACCCAAACCTTCCACCCACCATTATAATCCTCCAACCACCATCATAACCCACCCACCATCCTAACCCAACATCCTAACCCTCCACCCAAAATCCAAAACCTTAACCTACCACCCAAAACCTCCACCAACCATCTTAAACCTTCACCCACCACCCTAACCATCCTAACCCACAATCCTAACCCTCAACCACATTCCTAACCGTCTACACAACATCCTAACCCTCCACCCACCGTCCAAACCCTCCACCCACCATCCAAACACCCCACCCACCATCCGAAACATCCACCCACCATCCTAACCGTCCACCCACCATCATAAACCTCCACACACCATCCTAACCCTCAAACCAACATGCTAACCCTCCACCCATTATCCTAACCCTCCACCCACCATCCTAACCCTAAATCCCACCATTCTAACTCTCAACCCATCATACAGAACACTCAACAAACCATCCAGACCATCCACATACAAAACTAACCTTCCACCCACCATCCAAACCCTCCACCCACTATCCTAACCTGCAACCCACCATCCTAAACCTCCACCCAACATCCTAAACATCAGCCCACCATCCTAACCCACTATCCTAACAATCCACACTCCATCCAAATCCTCAACCCACCATCATAACCCTCAACCAACCATCCTAACCCTCCACCCAACATCCAAACCCTCCACCCACCATCCAAACTCTTAACCCACCATCCTAACATGCCAACCACCAGCCTAACCCTCCACCCACCATCCTAACCTTCCATCCACCACCCTAACCCTCCACCCACCATCCTAACCTTCCATCCACCACCCTAACCCTCCACCCACCATCCTAACCTTCCACCCACCATCCTAACCTTCCACCCACCATCCTAACCATCCACCCACCATCCTAACCCTCAACCCACCATCCTAACCCAACATCCTGAGATTCCTGAGATTCCCATAGATTGGAAAGCTGCCGCAGTCATCCCCCTCTTCAAAGGGGGAGACACTCAAGACCCAAACTGCTACAGACCTATATCTATTCTACCCTGCCTTTCTAAGGTCTTCGAAAGCCAAGTTAACAAACAGTTTACCGACCATTTCGAATCCCACCGTACCTTCTCCTTTATGCAATCTGGTTTCAGAACTGGTCATGGGTGCACCTCTGCCACGCTCAAGGTCCTAAACGATATCATAAAAGTCATCGATAAGAGACATTACTGTGCAGCGACCTGGCCAACAGCCTTGGCTTCTCAAATGATTGTCTATCCTGGTTCACCAACTACTTCTCTGATAGAGTTCAGTATGTCAAATCGGAGGGCCTGTTGTCCGAACCTCTGGCAGTCTCTATGGGGGTGCCACAGGGTTCAATTCTCGGGCCGATTCTCTTCTCTGTATACATCAATGATGTCGCTCTTGCTGCTGGTGATTCATTGATCTACCTCTACGCAGACGACACCATTCTGTATACCTCTGGCCCTTCTTTGGACACTGTGTAAACTAACCTCCAGATGAGCTTCAATGCCATACAACTCTCCTTCCGTGGACTCCAACTGCTCTCATGTGCAAGTAAAAGTAAATGCATGCTGTTCAACCGATCGCTGCCCGCCCCTGCCTGCCTGTCCAGCATCACTACTCTGGACGGTTCTGACTTAGAATAACTACAAATACCTAGGTGTCTGGTTAGACTGTAAACTCTCGTTAAACATTTACAATCCAAAACTATATCTAGAATCGGCTGCCGATTCCGCAACAAAGCATCCTTCACTCATGCTGCCAAACATACCCTCGTAAAACTGACTATCCTACCGATCCTCAACTTTGGCGATGTAATTTACAAAATAGCCTCCAACGCTCTACTCAACAAATTGGATGCAGTCTACCACAGTGCCATCCGTTTTGTCACCAAAGCCCCATATACTACCCACCACTGCGACCTGCGCGCTCTCGTTGGCTGGCCCTCGCTTCATACTCATCGCCACCATGGCCTATTTATTGCCTTAACTCTCTAATCCTACCTCAATTGCACATGCTGTATATAGATTTTTATACTGTATTATTGATTTTATGATTGTTTATTCCATGTGTAACTCTGTGTTGTTGTATGTGTCGAACTGCTTTGCTTTATCTTGGCCATGTCTCAGTTGCAAATGAGAACTTGTTCTCTAGCCCACCTGGTTAAATGAAGGTGAAATAAAATCAAATATAATTCCCCACCAACCATCCAAACCCTCAACCCACCACCCTAACACACAACCCACCATCCTACCCCTCAATCCACCATCCAAACCCTCCACCATCCTACCCTGCAATCCACCATCCAAACCCTCCACTCACCATCCAAACTCTCAACCCACCCACCATCCTAACCCTCCACTCACCATCCAAACCCTCAATACACCATCCTAACCCTCAACCGACCATCCAAACCCTCAACCCACCAACCTAACCCTCAACCCTCCACCCCAATACATTCTCATGAATTGTCCACCATCGTTTACATCCAGTTTAACTGTCACAGGCACTGACGCCCAAATAATCCCAATGTGGCCTTTGCTCCATCTGTCAGCAATACCTACCAATAACACAGCCCAATAAACCCCCCTCAGAACAAGCAGCTCCGGGGGCTACTGACGGCAATCTATAAAACACTGTAATGGGTTGCCTGTCAGCGGGTGTGAAAGGGAAGATCTAACCCTCCTCTGACTCTCTGGAGGGACTTCAATTAATCACTGTATCGCCGCCACGCAATAAGATCCATAAGGTTATTACCATCAGTGTTCCGCAGGATGAAATGCGATGATAGCACTAATTGCAGAAAAACAGCTGACCGCACAATGCATATCAGGGGGATGAAGGACAGATGAAAGAAAGGAGAACCAGGAAGGATCATATAGTCAGACGAAGATAAAGAGCTGAGGGTGTTGAAGACGGAGGGAGGAAGACAGAGAGATTGGAGAGCGAGGGGAGAGAGAGAGAGAGAGAGAGAGAGAGAGAGAGAGAGAGAGAGAGAGAGAGAGAGAGAGAGAGAGAGAGAGAGAGAGAGAGAGAGAGAGAACAGAAGAAGGAATATGCACCACTGTGCTGTGGTGGTGTGTGGCATAAGCATAAATATCTACAGTGGCAGACAGTGTTTGTTTTCCAAATCACAAATCTCCTTCATCAGACACCTGATTTGTTGGAGCATTGAGAGTAAACAGAAAAAGTCACATTTAAAAGACAGATCCCATAATGTGAATAGTCAAATCCACTGCGCATTGTCTTAGCATAGGGAGCTCATCTTTTCCTAGTTGTCAACACACCGATTGTTTAGATAATAACTTCTGAGAAACAGACTTGATTGTGAATTGATCAAAGACTTCGTTTTGAGTTTAATGTTAAAAAACTAAGTTATTAGTCATACAAGTCATGTATATTTTTTGTTAAGCTGATTCATTGAAGCAAACATTAGTGTGAAATATTCCCTGAACTGCACCAGAAAAATGGTGCTGCACCCAAACAGGACAGACAGATTAAAGGCAATACATCACACATCCATGTGATTACAGTTGAGTATGTGATTAAGGGTCTCCGCCATTCACCACTCCATCATGCAGCAATATACAGTATATTATATAGGCCTACAATGAGGGGTACATAAAACAGTCTGTGTGTGTGTGTGTGTGTGTGTGTGTGTGTGTGTGTGTGTGTGTGTGTGTGTGTGTGTGTGTGTGTGTGTGTGTGTGTGTGTGTGTGTGTGTGTGTGTGTGTGTGTGTGTGTGAGAGAGGGGGGGGGTCTACCATTGCATGCTTTAATTATTTGAATTTCTTCAAAATGCCCTCAGTTATGGGATTCACATTATGAGAGAAGTTATCCACTCACAGAGCTGCACCAGGAACTGTGATATACACTGGATACAATTATTGAATGTTTCTTCTCATTTTATTATTGAAATGAAACCCATCACAACTCATTTACAGCATCATTGAATATTAGGCCTATGTTCATATGGATCTCATTCATAACCTCGTGTGCCAACTTTTGATGCAGATTCTGTGGGCTAATATGCAGCTGCCCATAAGGAACACGGTGTTTTACACACATGATAAAGAGAAGAAACCAATACCCAACACTCTCTAGATAACATGTTTAGACACACGTGAACGCTTTAGTCATCAACCATTATTTATTGGGATTGTATTGGTTTGCATCTCCATCTAAGATAATGGTTTGCATGCATCTATCCCTATCACAAATGAAGCACACATGTAAAATTATAGTTTTCGTAAACAAAAATAATAATTACCACAAAAAGGTATTTGAACATCGGATAGATTGTTCAGTATGTAAAAAAGTCACATTTTTAAGTCTGTATAAATCGCTGTAAATTCATATATTAAGTCCACAGAATGTGATTGATGGAGGCTAGTTCATACAGTGCACAGACGTGTTATGCTCACACAATAAGCGTTAATCATTTCGATGTATAAAAATACCAAGTGATTTAGACGTGATGAAATTATGTAGCCTATTGATAAAATCGTTAAACCTACCTGTCGTTGTGCTGTCAATTAATCCCGGGAAATGCCCCTCTCATTTGCTCTCCATTTTCAAAAACAAAAACAGGGTAATGTTAAAGAAATACAATTTCCTTTAGCCCGTGAATGTGCCCACCACGACAAAACATAACCTAGGAAAAATGTGTAGACATCAAGCTTTCAAAACGCCAAATCCCTGAGTCAAAAGATGTCAAAAGAAAATGTAGCCTATTGCATAGACTTTCAAGCTCAACCGGGCTCCCGGCTTAATCGGTCGACTGCATATATAGCAACTCTGAAGTCTTCTAAAGTTCCTGGTCCTTTAGCGTTTTTTCACAACTTCCCAACCGCAAAAGCAAGAGAGCTTGAAAGCAACGACTGATAGTCAATCATTGTTTCTACAGAACAGATTGTTCTTATTGCAGTTCATCCAGTATTGTTTCGTTCATGTGTTGTGTGTAGACTGTCTCTTCACGGTCCAGACGCCGCATTTGAGATGAGAGGTCCACTCCGGAGCGTTAGCAACCGCAGGCAGAGGAGGACACGCACCTGAGACAAGTGTATTATTTCAAGCTACATTACCAGTGAGCCCAGGAAAATACGGACTACGATGATTTGGCGCCACTCAGTGGCATTTTCACTTCCGGCCTTGGCCTCGTGGAATAAATATGGCTCATAAAGCGCTAATAATAGATAATGAGATTTATCCTCTTAAATATGATGCTTTATTGAAGATTTGATGTGTCTTTGATATACTGGATGGTGCCAAGGAAATTGCAAGTACAAAGAGGTGGCCTGTCACACATGCACATTGTAATTAATCGCATATTAGAGTTGGATTGAAATAATGGGTAGGGCTACCTGGAGGAAATAATGGGTAGGCCTACCTGGAGGAAATAATGGGTAAGCCTACCTGGAGGAAATAATGGGTAGGCCTACCTGGAGGAAATGATGGGTAGGCCTACCTGGAGGAAATAATGGGTAGGCCTACCTGGAGGAAATAATGGGTAGGCCTACCTGGAGGAAATGATGGGTAGGCCTACCTGGAGGAAATGATGGGTAGGCCTACCTGGAGGAAATGATGGGTAGGCCTACCTGGAGGAAATGATGGGTAGGCCTACCTGGAGGAAATAATGGGTAAGTCTACCTGGAGGAAATGGGGGAGAGTCATGCTTTTTCAATTTCAGTCAAGGGGAGGATTTAGTATATATATATATATATATTATAAAACACTGAGAAATATAGAAATTTCATCAATTACAAATGACATTACCCTCCCCTGGACAACATTTTTAATATATATATATATATTTTATCTTTTAATATATATATATATATATATTTTATCTTTTATATATATATTTTATATATATATATATATATAAAAATGTTGTCCAGGGGAGGGTAATGTCATTTGTAATTGATGAAATTTCTATATTTCTCAGTGTTTTATAATGACTTGCTTATTAGTCTAAATATCGATGTGTGCCCAGTGCTGCCTCTCATCTCTGATTCTCTGCAGGGCTCGCAATATCAAGTGTACCTGTAGGCTATTTACTGTGGTCTCAATCAAATGATCCATAGGCTATAGGCCACAAACTGCATGCTCGGAGAAGCACATTGCAAAAAAATAATATTTCTAAGGTAGCTGCTGGGATGACATGAATAAAACTAGGCTGCATTACACACTGCAATGGATATTCCAACGCTGAGCCCCAGCCTGCTATGCTGTTGCTGATCAAAACGGGTTTTGTGTGCTGCCTAACCAATGTCTGTGCTGTGTAGGTCATTGGTGCCAGTTCATGAGGAGAGTCAAAGGCTTATTCTGAAAATATTTTTTGATTAGGCTTAGTCTTGCGCATGGACTAGCCTGTAGCCTATGTTCAGTTCAGTTTGAGAAGGAGCAGGTGAAGATGAGGAGGACCGGAGGTATACTTTGATAGCTCAAATCAAATCAAATTTTATTTGTCACATACACATGGTTAGCAGATGTTAATGCGAGTGTAGCGAAATGCTTGTGCTTCTAGTTCTGACAATGCAGTGATAACCAACAAGTAATCTAACTAACAATTCCAAAACTACTGTCTTATACACAGTGTAAGGGGATAAGGAATATGTACATAAGGATATATGAATGAGTGATGGTACAGAGCAACATACAGTAGATGGTATCGAGTACAGTATATACATATGAGATGAGTGTGTAGACAAAGTAAACAAAGTGGCATCGTTAAAGTGGCTAGTGATACATGTATTACATAAGGATGCAGTCGATGATGTAGAGTACAGTATATACATATGCATATGAGATGAATAATGTAGGGTAAGTAACATTATATAAGGTAGCATTGTTTAAAGTGGCTAGTGATATATTTACATCATTTACCATCAATTCCCATTATTAAAGTGGCTGGAGTTTGGTCAGTGTCAATGACAGTGTGTTGGCAGCAGCCACTCAATGTTAGTGGTGGCTGTTTAACAGTCTGATGGCCTTGAGATAGAAGCTGTTTTTCAGTCTCTCGGTCCCAGCTTTGATGCACCTGTACTGACCTCGCCTTCTGGATGATAGCGGGGTGAACAGGCAGTGGTTCGGGTGGTTGATGTCCTTGATGATCTTTATGGCCTTCCTGTAACATCGGGTGGTGTAGGTGTCCTGGAGGGCAGGTAGTTTGCCCCCGGTGATGCGTTGTGCAGTCCTCCCTACCCTCTGGAGAGCCTTACGGTTGAGGGCGGAGCAGTTGCCGTACCAGGCGGTGATACAGCCCGCCAGGATGCTCTCGATTGTGCATCTGTAGAAGTTTGTGAGTGCTTTTGGTGACAAGCCAAATTTCTTCAGCCTCCTGAGGTTGAAGAGGTGCTGCTGCGCTCTTCACGACACTGTCAGTGTGAGTGGACCAATTCAGTTTGTCTGTGATGTGTATGCCGAGGAACTTAAAACTAGCTACCCTCTCCACTACTGTTCCATCGATGTGGATAGGGGGGTGTTCCCTCTGCTGTTTCCTGAAGTCCACAATCATCTCCTTAGTTTTGTTGACGTTGAGTGTGAGGTTATTTTCCTGACACCACACTCCGAGGG
This sequence comes from Oncorhynchus gorbuscha, assembly GCF_021184085.1. Classification (NCBI taxonomy): domain Eukaryota; kingdom Metazoa; phylum Chordata; class Actinopteri; order Salmoniformes; family Salmonidae; genus Oncorhynchus; species Oncorhynchus gorbuscha. The sequence goes on along the minus strand of NC_060190.1, from coordinate 67,925,319 downwards.
CCCTCACCTCCTCCCTGTAGGCCATCTCGTCGTTGTTGGGAATCAAGCCTACCACTGTTGTGTCGTCCGCAAACTTGATGATTGAGTTGGAGGCGTGCGTGGCCACGCAGTCGTGGGTGAACAGGGAGTACAGGAGAGGGCTCAGAACGCACCCTTGTGGGGCCCCCGTGTTGAGGATCAGCGGGGAGGAGATGTTGTTGCCTACCCTCACCACCTGGGGGCGGCCCGTCAGGAAGTCCAGTACCCAGTGCACAGGGCGGGGTCGAGACCCAGGGTCTCGAGCTTGATGACGAGCTTGGAGGGTACTATGGTGTTGAATGCCGAGCTGTAGTCGATGAACAGCATTCTCACATAGGTATTCCTCTTGTCCAGGTGGGTTAGGGCAGTGTGCAGTGTGGTTGAGATTGCATCGTCTGTGGACCTATTTGGGCGGTAAGCAAATTGGAGTGGTTCTAGGGTGTCAGGTAGGGTGGAGGTGATATGGTCCTTGACTAGTCTCTCAAAGCACTTCATGATGACGGAAGTGAGTGCTACGGGCGGTAGTCGTTTAGCTCAGTTACCTTAGCTTTCTTGGGAACAGGAACAATGGTGGCCCTCTTGAAGCATGTGGGAACAGCAGACTGGTATAGGGATTGATTGAATATGTCCGTAAACACACCGGCCAGCTGGTCTGCGCATGCTCTGAGGGCGCGGCTGGGGATGCCGTCTGGGCCTGCAGCCTTGCGAGGGTTAACACGTTTAAATGTCTTACTCACCTCGGCTGCAGTGAAGGAGAGACCGCATGTTTTCGTTGCAGGCCGTGTCAGTGGCACTGTATTGTCCTCAAAGCGGGCAAAAAAGTTATTTAGTCTGCCTGGGAGCAAGACATCCTGGTCCGTGACTGGGCTGGGTTTCTTCTTGTAGTCCGTGATTGACTAGACCCTGCCACATGCCTCTTGTGTCTGAGCCATTGAATTGAGATTCCACTTTGTCTCTGTACTGACGCTTAGCTTGTTTAATAGCCTTGCGGAGGGAATAGCTGCATTGTTTATATTCGGACATGTTACCAGACACCTTGCCCTGATTAAAAGCAGTGGTTTGCGCTTTCAGTTTCACGCGAATGCTGCCATCAATCCACGGTTTCTGGTTTGGGAATGTTTTTATCGTTGCTATGGGAACGACATCTTCGACGCACGTTCTAATGAACTCGCACAACGAATCAGCGTATTCGTCAATATTTCCATCTGACGCAATACGAAACATTTCCCAGTCCACGTGATGGAAGCAGTCTTGGAGTGTAGAGTCAGCTTGGTCTGACCAGCGTTGGACAGACCTCAGCGTGGGAGCCTCTTGTTTTAGCTTCTGCCTGTAGGCAGGGATCAACAAAATGGAGTCGTGGTCAGCTTTCCCGAAAGGGGGGCGGGGCAGGGCATTATATGCGTCGCGGAAGTTAGAGTAACAATGATCCAAGGTTTTACCACCCCTGCTTGCTACTACTATAATATATTTTTTATTAAAAACAATATGTTTCTTGCCCATGATGTAGGCCTATTTATCAGAGTTATTGACCTTACAATAAGCCAGACTTGAGTAACTTACATTGTGGTGCTGAAACTTGAACTCTCAATAGACCCAGATCTAGCCTAGTGTCAATTTGGGATGATGGTATCGCTAATGCACATAAATTCAGATTCAATGAAAAAAAAATCTAATATACCATTTTAAATGTTCAAACTCATCCAAAAAAGTACCTTACTAAATGTATTAATGTATGCATTTATAACTCATTTTGACAATAGCCTTCAAGAAGCCCTAAGGAAGGTAGCAAACAGGCATTCTCAGACACAGGCAGTATGTCTGAGAATGCCTGTTTGTGCCCTCGCACATTGACACATTGACTCTGTACCGGTACCCCCTGTATGCAGCCCCGCTATTGTTATTTACTGCTGCTCTTTAATTATTTGTTTTTGTTATCTCTTACTTTCTTCTCTCTGTCTTTTCTTAGAACTGCATTGTTGGTTAAGCATTTCACTGTAAGGTCTACCTACACCTGTTGTATTCGGCGCATGTGACAAATAAAAATGGATTTGATTTGAATGGAATAGAAACCTGGAGGAAACTGACGACAAGGAGATAGTCGAAAGATGTGCATTGGAAAGGCTGTAGCACAAAGCAGCAAAAGGATAACTAATTGTTAGGATTTCAGAGAAGCCCTGACCTTGATTGTCTGCATGAAAAAATCTTCAGAGAGCAGCTGATGTGTTATAATATGCATTATGTCCCTGACATACTCAGGTTGGGAGTACGCTCCTGTTGTTCTCAGACTCACTCTCACCTCCCAAAGCATTACCACTCAGTCTAAAAGGGTTTCTCTCTAGTAATTGCATTATTATCTCTCCATTTCTCAAGCGTTGTATTTTGTCTTCCCCAAAAGACAGGAATGGGCGGAATAATCAAGATAATGCTTTGAAATCGCCTCCGGAGAGAGGAGGCAAACATTTGGATTTGACATTGATTGCTTTTGGACACCCTCGGAGTGTTATCATCATAAACTCAAGCTATCTACCTCTCAGAGAACACACACACACACTGACCACACCCCCACACACACACACACACACACACACACACACACACACACACACACACACACACACACACACACACACACACACACACACACACACACACACACACACACACACACACACACACACACACACACACACAGTGAACAGAGCCAGTGGGCAGGACATGAAAATCACTGCATGACTGATAATTCATGTTCGGGGGGAAAACATCTGGCCATTTTAATTGACTTATGACATTATATTCTGTGTCGTTATTGAAGGAACTTACTGAAGTCATGGCTACAGACATCGCATCACTCCTTACAGAATGTGTAATTGTACAAATCCATGCCGTTAAATTATACCGTCATACAGTTTGTGTTTTGATGTGTCTATCAAAACACAAACCAGAATGTGTAGATTTAACAGGGAGCTTTGGATCACTAGAAGCCTGTCAACAACTTCCCCACCACAAACAAACATAAACACACACATAAACACACACGTACACACATAACATAAGTGCGCACAAGTACACTCATGCACGGACACACCTGCATACTAAAATGAAATTATCTCATTAATCTCCAGTGCTAATGTGTATTTACATTGTAAGGGGAGCAGCAGCTCATTCCAATGACACATTTCTGTGGACACACTGCTCTCATTAAGTCATGTGATTGGATGGCTTCAGCCATGAGGTAAGGCTCCACAAGGAGAAATCAAAGCAATCCCAGCCCTGGAGTCATACCCACATATCTTTATTATGGGCATACTTCACCAAGGTCCCAGCATTAGACAGATAGAGGGATTGCCATGAAGCCTCATGGCCATTCAACACTGTTCCTAGTATGTGCCAGGTCACATAACGGGCAACTTCTGTAAATGTAAATCTATGAGGGGGAATTCAATTATATGGGGATGCTATCATATGCACATTTGACATCTCCCGTGAAGGACCTCAGCAGTGAATAATAGTGAAAGCAGTGAGTACAAAGTGGGACTGATGAGTTTTCTGTGTCGACCCCGCATAGACTACAATGTCAGCCCCTGCTTTCTCTCAATTCAGCAGGGTGGAAAATAACACTGAAACACTCCCAGGCCCAATGGAGGGAAATTATTGTGGTGGCTCTGCTTAAAATAACAGGCCCTGTGAGTGGAGTAACCTCCTTGCCTCCTCCCCAGGCAGTCCTCGTCCTGAACCCCTCCCTGTCTTCACCGTGGATGGGATGAAGACGGTGTGACATCCAGCAAAAAAGTGCAGGAGGTAAAATAGGAGGCATAATGGCCTCTGGGATGTAGCTGTCCATCAATTATTCAGCAGCAGCAGCAGTTAATGCCCCTTGATTCAACAGGTCCGCAGACTCACAGACACTTATTTTGGTCTTCCGTCATTTTGACCACAGATAGAAGATACCCAGGAGAAAGGCAGAGAGACGCATTAGGCTTTACGGCTACTACAATAGTCTTTGTACCAGGTCTTTCCAAGTATCTACTCCATCCAAATACTGGCTGCAGCCTTCACTAATGGGTTTGCATCAAGTGGCATTGTAAATGTACTGTAGTTTCCACTTTTCAACTACCTTCGCTCCCAGTGGCAATTCTCTCAACTGCAAGAATATGGAAAATAGAAGACTAGTGAAGATATTGCTGCAATTTGTTGCATATAAGCTAATAAAAGAGAAAGCCCCTCCATTGAGCTCTGCGCTATCATATTTCAAGAGTTTTCCACCCTTTCTGTTTTTCATCAAAAGTAACATAGCTAAATGCCAAAGACAGGATGAAAAGTTGAAACAATAAGAATGCCTTGTGCTGTAATAATATGAAACCAATATGTCCTGGTTTGTGAAATTAATTTGACCATTTAATACCACAACACCCACTCTCAATGCTTCATATCAATAAGAAACTTTATGGTCCACAAATCAGACTTCAGTAAAGTTCTAAGATCTAATCCACAGATTGGTGATCAGTGCTGTCTCTTCATCTGTTAATATAACTATAATGATGTGGTTTTTGGATGAAAGTATGTAAGGGATAATCAACGAGGGGGTATGCATTCTATGGGGAATAATTAACAACGTGCAAGGTGTGTTCCACGACATGCTAGCGGACTGGAACTGACTTTCCACTGAGTTGCATTATTTTCCAGAGAACGCAATACAGTAAATGTGTTCATGTGAAGCTAGCAAGTTTACTAGATAACTACAGTAGTTGCGGTGGTGTAACGGTTTTCTTGTGTCGAAGGAGAGGCGGACCAAAACGCAGCGTGGTTATTTTGATACATATTTAATGAAGATGATGAATGAACAATATACAAAAACAAGAAACGTGCAAAACTGAAAACAGCCCTATCTGGTGTAACAAACACAAAGACAGGAACAATCACCCACAAAACCCAACACCAAACAGGCTATCTAAATACGGTTCTCAATCAGAGACAATGACTAACACCTGCCTCTGATTGAGAATCATATCAGGCCCAAACACAGAAACAGACCAACAAGACATCCAACATAGACTGCCCACACAGATCACACCCTGACCAAACAAAACATAGAACATACAAAGCAAACTATGGTCAGGGTGTGACAGTACCCCCCCCCCAAGGTGCAAAACCTGAACCTATTGGGGAGGGTCTGGGTGGGCATCTGTCCGCGGTGGCGGCTCTAGTGCTGGACGTGGCCCCCACTTCACCATAGTCTTAGTCCGCCCCATTGTCCGCCTCCGTGGCCTCCTAACCACGGCGACCCTTCTAAATGAACCCACTGGACTGAGGGGCAGCTCGGGACAGAGGGGCAGCTCGGGACAGAGGGGCTCTGGCAGCTCCTGGCTGACTGGCGGCTCTGGCAGATCCTGGCGGACTGGCGGCTCTGGCAGATCCTGGCTGACTGGCGGCACTGGCGGCTCCTGGCTGACTGATCGGTGGAGGTGGGGACAGCCCCCACTTTGTCCTCCATGGTGCTGATACCTTCCTCCCCCACTTGGTGGCCCAAGAAGGTCACCTCGTTCCTCATGAAGTGGCACTTCTCAGGGTGGGGCTTCAGGCCTGCGGCAGGCACCCTCTGCAGCGCACGCCGTAGCGTCCCCAGGACTGACAGGAAGGAGCTGCAATGGGCCAGGATTTCGTCAAATTATATCAGACACTCCTGTTCGGGGAATGCCATCCAGCACCCTGTCCAGCAAAAAACTCAAAAGTAGCTGGAGCGTTGCACAGGCCGAAGCACAGGACCTTGAACTGCAGTGTTCTCTGTGAGTGGAGAACACAGTTTTGGCTCTGGCCTCTGGGGAGATGGGCACCTGCCAGTAGCCACTGTGGAGGTCTAGTGAGGAGAACCAGGAGGACCCCCTAACCAGGTCCAGTGACTCATTGATACATGGTATGGGGTTTGAGTCCTTCCTGGTTACCTCATTCAGCCGCCTGTAGCACAAAGCCCTTCGGTCCGCCCCCCAGAATCCGCTCAAAGCACAGTCGCAGAAGCACCCATGCCCACCTTAGCCACCATCCTTATAGCGCTCTCCCTCAAAGGGCCTCTGTGCTCCGATGCCCTGGCGATCTCCTCTGCCAGATCCTCTAACATCCATACACACGCATCTCCTTGGTCATCATCGTCCCCAGCCTCCTCCTTCACTTACGGATTCCCTCAAAGCATTTTCAACCCCATTCTCCACGTAATGTTTGCTAGCCACGGTAGTCAGCTAGCTAGCCGGCTAAGTTTTATCTAAGTTTTTACTTATGACACCAATGTAATGACCTAGCTCGATCATAAATGAACAAATGTCCAGGCAGAGGATTGCGTTTACGAATTCCCGGTTTATTAACCAAACTCAACACAGGCTACTGTTTGGTCATAGCCCACGCCAAATAACCCAAGTAAAACAGTATCAAAAAACAGTGACCCATCTCTTGAAGGTAAAGAGAGAGAACAATGGCTAAGCATGGTCTTAAACTTGCAGTGCTCCACCTCCCTTACACCCCCCCCCCGCCGCCTGGCACCGGGTTGTCTGGCATGTCGGACCCTGCGAACACTGGGTACTGGTAAGTACAACACAACATAAGAACAGTATAACTCCTAACACACAGATGTCTGTGCGGGTCGCTATAGTACTTAAGTAAAAATACTTTAAAGTACTACTTAAGTCGTTTTTGGGGGTATTTGTACTTTACTTTACTAATTATATTTTTGACAACTTTTACTTATACTACACTACATTCATAAAGAAAATAATGTACTTTTTATTTCATATATTTTCCCTGACACCCAAAAGTACTCGTTACATTTTGAATGCTTGCATGACAGGAATACGCTTATCAAGAGAACATCCCTGGCCATCCCCACTGCCTCTGATCTGGCGGACTCACTAAACACATGCTTTGATTGTAAATTATGTCTGAATGCTGTGTGCCCCTGGCTATCCGTACATTTTAAAAACAAGAAAATGATGCTGTCTGATTTGCATAATGTCACGACTTCCGCCGAAATCAGCTACTCTCCTTGTTTGGGCGGCGTTCGGCAGTCGACGTCACTGGCTTTCTAGCCATCTCCACTCCATTTTTCATGTATCCGTTTGTTTTGTCTTGTTCCCTGCACACCTGGTTTTCATCCACCAATCAATCTACATGTATGTATTTCCGTTGTTCCCCATCATGTCTTTGTGTGAGATTGTTTGTGTTACGTGTGTATTGTTGACGCGCCAGACTGGCTTGTTTTTTCCATGTTATTTTTCACGAAGATGTTTATTGTTAAACATAATTCTTGTGACTGTTTTGCACGTTTTGCACTTTTGCCTAAATAAAGTGTGCGTCTGTTCATAAATCTCTGCTCTCCTTAATATAAGGAATTTGAAATTATTTATACTTTTACTTTTACTTTTGATACTTAAGTATATTTTAGCAGTAACATTTACTTTTGATATTTATGTATATTTAAAACCAAATACTTTTAGACTTTTACTCAAATAATATTCTACTGGGTGACTTTCTGTTATGCAGGTGAATGAGGACCCAAAAGCGACTTGGCGAAAACAGAGTCTTTAATCCAGTAAAGGAAATATGCAATACTCCTAGACAAATCGGAGCGGTAAATAAAGCATAAAAAACAATTCCACTCGTATTGACGAGAACAGACTTGAGACTCGATCATAAACTGTAGGTTGCCTCGGGAAGGCACTTGACCGTAGCAGACTCAGACACCTGCTCACCACGCAGCATCTGAGGGAAACACGACACGACAGGGCGATACAAAGACACAGCACGGTGAACAATATACAAGGATCCGACAGGACAGAAACGGAAAACAAGGGGAGAAATAGGGACTCTAATCAGGGGAAAAGATAGGGAACAGGTGTGGAAAGACTAATTGATTGATTAGGGGAATAGGAACAGCTGGGAGCAGGAACGGAACGATAGAGAGAAGAGAGAGAGGGAGGGAGAGAGAAAAAAGGGAACGAACCTAAAAAGACCAGCAGGGGGAAAACGAACAGAAGGAAAAGCAAAATGACAAGACAATATAAGACAAAACATGACACTTTCACTTTTACTTGAGGCATTTTCTATTAAGGTATCTTTACTTTTACACAAGTATGACAATTGGGTACTTTTTCCACCACAGCTTGCTAGTTTCGCAAACCAAACCATCTGTCACGACTTCAACCGAAGTTGGTCCCTCTCCTTCTACGGGCGGTGTTCGGCGGTCGATTTAACCAGCTTTCTAGACACCACCGATCTATGTTTCATTTTCGTTTTGTTTTGTCTTGATCATACACACCTGGTTTCTATTCCATTAATTATGTTCCTTATTTAACCCTCTGATTTCACTCTCTGTTTTGTGCGCTGTTGTTTGTCATGTGGGTTCTCGTTGTTCGTGCTTGGGATTATAGTATTTGTACCTAGTTGGAATCTTACTTATTTTGTAGTACATTTTGGATGATTACTCAGAACTGTGTCCTGCGCCTGACTCTGCATTTTGTCATGTTACCTACGTCCTCACAGAATAACGCACCAACAAATGGAGTCAGCAGGTACAGCCAGCCCTCCTCTCCCAATGGAGGAGCGTGTTCCGCAGCATGTTACAGAGTCTCAGCATAGCCATGGATTGCGTGCTGAAAACCATGGACCGATTGGAGAGAGGGGGTTTTCCGGTTCACCAATCAGCACCTTCCCAGCTCCCATATCAACTGATCCAGAAATCCACACTTCCTTCATCAGAATCCAGTGGGATTCGACCCTCGCTCCCGGGAGCATATGATGGAATGGCTGCCGGGTGCCAGGGGTTCCTACTCCAGCTGGAGCTCTACCTGGCAGCTGTTCAGCCAGCCCCCTCAGGATGTGAGAGAGTGAGCGCCCTCATCTCTTGTCTGACTGGAAAGCACTGGTCTGGGCCAACGCCATCTGGGGAGAAGAAGGCCCAACGTTGGACAATTACGAAGATTTCACCCGCTGCTTCCGGGCGGTTTTCGATCATCCTCCTGAGGGGAGAGCGGCAGGGGGAACTTTTGTTCCATTTAAGACAAGGGATGAGGAGTGCTCAAGAGTTCGCTCTGGATTTTAGAACTCTGGCCGCCAGCGCAGGATTGAATGGGCGGGCCCTGATCGACCACTACAGGTGTAGTTTATGTGAGGATGTTCATAGGGAGTTAGCCTGCAGGGACACCACCCTTAATCTGTACCAGCTGGTGGACCTATCCATCCGGCTGGATAACCTGTTGGCATCCCGCGGACGTCCAGATCGGGGTCTGTCAATTCCATCCCCCAGCGCCTCTGATCCTACCCCTATGGAGCTGGGAGGTGCTGCTATGAGGGGGACTGGAGGGGGCACCGTTCCCTGCACCAACTGTGGCCGCAGAGCACACACTGCTGGTAGGTGCTGGGGAGGTTTTCCAGGTAATCGAGGTGGCAGGCAGAGCACTGGTGGATCATCTCAGGTGAGTAGGCACACACCTCACCCAGAGCTCCCTGTTGCACACACGTGGTTGTATGTAGCCTTTCCTGAATTTTCCCAGCATTCCCAGCATAAAGCACTAGTAGATTCAAGCGCAGCTGGGAACTTTAATGACCGTACATTTGCTCTTAGTTTAGGGATTCCTATTGTTCCTGTTGATGTCCCCTTCCCTGTACATGCCTTAGTGTAACGGCGTTCTTTGTTTGTCGAAAGAGAGTCGGACCAAAATGCAGCGTGGTGGTTACTCATGTCTTTAATGAAACTAATGACGATACATGAAATAACTTATAATATACAAAAACAACAAACGGAACGTGAAAACCTAATACAGCCTATCTGGTGAACACTACACAGAGACAGGAACAATCACAAACGAAATACACAGTGAAACCCAGGCTACCTAAACATGGTTCCCTATCAGAGACAACAAGAATCACCTGACTCTGATTGAGAACCGCCTCAGGCAGCCAAGCCTAAACTTAGACACACCCCTAATCAACCACAATCCCAATGCCTACAAAAACCCCAATACGACAACACAATAAACCCATGTCACACCCTGGCCTGAACAAATATATAACGAAAACACAAAATACAATGACCAAGGCGTGACAGAACCCCCCCCCCCCTAAGGTGCGGACTCCCGGACGCACCTGACAACCATAGGGAGAGTCCAGGTGGGCTTCTGTCCATGGTGGCGGTTCCGGCTCGGGACGTGGACCCCACTTCATTAATGTCATAGTTCCTCCCCTTCGCGTCCTGGGATAATCCACCCTCGCCGCTGACCATGGCCTAATAGTCCTCACCCAGAACCCCACTGAACTGAGGGGCAGCTCGGGACTGAGGGGCAGCTCGGGACTGAGGGGAAGCCCAGTACTGAAAGGAAGCCCAGTACTGAGAGGAAGCCCAGTACTGAGATGAAGCTCAGTACTGAGATGAAGCTCAGTACTAAGATGAAGCTCAGGCAGGTAGTAGGCTCCGGTAGATCCTGGCTGGCTGGCGGATCTGGAAGATTCTGGTTGACTGGCAGATCTGGAAGAGACTGGTTGACTGGCAGATCTGGAAGAATCTGGTTGACTGGCAGATCTAGAAGATCATGGCTGACTGGCGGATCTAGCTGCTCTATGCAGACTGACAGCTCTGGCTGCTCCATGCAGACTAGCAGCTCTGGCTGTTCCATGCAGATTGACAGCTCAGGCTGCTCCATGCAGACTGACAGCTCAGGCTGCTCCATGCAGACTGACAGCTCCTTGCAGACTGGCAGCTCCTTGCAGACTGGCAGCTCCTTGCAGACTGACAGCTCTGGCTGCTTCATGCAGACTGACAGCTCTGTCTGCTTCATGCAGACTGACAGCTCTGGCTACGCTGAACAGACAGGAGACTCCGGTAGCGCAGGAGAGGAGAAAGGCTCTGATAGCGCTGAACAAGCAGGAGACTCCAGGAGCGCAGGAGAGGCGAGGCGCACTGTAGGCCTGATGCGTGGTGCTGGCACTGGTGGTACTGGGCCGAGGACACGCACAGGAAGCCTGGTGCGGGGAGCTGCTACCGGAGGACTGGTGTGTGGAGGTGGCTCTGGATAGACCAGACCGTGCAGGCGCACTGGAACTCTTGAGCACCGAGCCTGCCCAACCTTACCTGGCTCGATGCCCACTCTATCCCGGCCAATACGAAGGGCTGGTATGAACCGCACCGGGCTATGCACCCGCACTGGAAACACAGTGCGCTCCATAGCATAACACGGTGCCTGCCCGGTCTCTCTAGCTCCCCGGTAAGCACAGGGAGTTTGCGCAGGTCTCCTACCTGGCATAGCCATACTCCCTGTAAGCCCCCCCTCCCCCAATACATTTTTGGGGCTGACTCTCAGGCTTCCATCCGTGTCGCCGTGCTGCCTCCTCATACCAGCGCCTCTCCACTTTTCCGCCTCCAGTTCTTCCTTGGGACGGCGATATTCTCCAGGCTGAGCCCAGGGTCCTTTCCTGTCTAATATCTCCTCCCAAGTCCAGAAGTCCTTTGATCGCTGCTCCTCACGATTAACAGGGAGAGTTGGCTCAGGTCTGACTCCTGACTTTGCCACTCTCCCTCTGAGCCCCTGCCCAATACATTTTTGGGGCTGACTCACGGGCTTTCCTCTGCGCCGTCGTGATTGCCTCTCCAACTCCATTCTCCTATAGCCCTCTTCGCACTGCTCCAGCGAATCCCAGGCGGGCTCCGGCACTCTCTCTGTGTCGACCGCCCACCTGTCTATTTCATCCCACGTCGTATACTCCATGCTTCTGCTGTCCATAACGTCCTCCCTTCGCTGCTCCTGCTGTCGCTGCCTGTAACCACGCCACTCGGTCCGTGTGTGGTGGGTGATTCTGTAACGGCGTTCTTCGTTTGTCGAAAGAGAGTCGGACCAAAATGCAGTGTGGTGGTTACTCATGTCTTTCATGAAACTAATGACGATACATGAAATAACTTATAATATACAAAAACAACAAACGGAACGTGAAAACCTAATACAGCCTATCTGGTGAACACTACACAGAGACAGGAACAATCACTCACGAAATACACAGTGAAACCCAGGCTACCTAAATACGGTTCTCTATCAGAGACAACAAGAATCACCTGACTCTGATTGAGAACCGCCTCAGGCAGCCAAGCCTAAACTTAGACACACCCCTAATCAACCACAATCCCAATGCCTACAAAAAACCCAATACGACAACACAATAAACCCATGTCACACCCTGGCCTGAACAAATATATAACAAAAACACAAAATACAATGACCAAGGCGTGACACTTAGATAGTCGTCCATTAGGGTCAGGGCTAATGATGGAGGTCACAGCTCCACTCTGTATGATAAAGCAGGAGAACCATGAGGAGAGAATTGGTCTCTTTCTGATCGAATCTCCTGCGTTTCCTGTTGTGTTGGGCCTTCCCTGGTTGGCTTCTCATGATCCTGTTATTTCGTGGCAACAGAGGGCTCTCAAGGGATGGTCCTGTCAGTGTTCAGGGAGGTGTGTATGTGTTTCCTTAGGTGCCACTACAGTGGAAAGTCCAAATCAAGTATCCACCATGCACATTCCCCCCGACTATGCCGATTTGGCTCTCGCCTTCTGTAAAAAGAAGGCAACTCAATTACCACCCCATCGACAGGGGGATTGTGCGATAAATCTCCTGGTAGATGCTGCACTTCCCAGGAGTCACGTGTATCCTCTGGCACAGGAGGAGACAGTGGTTATGGAAACATATGTCACCGCATCTCTGGCACAGGGATTACATTCGGCCTTCCATTTCACCTGTCTCCTCAAGTTTCTTTTTTGTGAAGAAGAAGGATGGAGGTTTGCGCCCGTGTATTGACTATCGAGGTTTGAATCAGATTACGATAAAATACAGTTACCCACTACCTCATAGTCATTTCACAGGGCGCGCTTCTTCACAAGATTGGACCTCAGGAGCGCTTACAACCTGGTGCGTATCAAGGGAGGGGATGAGTGGAAGACAATAGATCTGGGCACTATGAATATCTAGTCATGCCGTACGGGTTAATGAATGCTCCATTAGTTTTCCAATCCTTTGTAGGCGAGATTTTCAGGGACCTGCAAGGGTAGTGTATATATAGTGGTGTATATAGATGACTTCTAATATACTATGCTACAAGCACCGAGCATGTGTCTCTGGTGCGCAAGGTGCTTGGTCAACTGTTGGAGCATGAACTGTATGTCAAGGCTGAGAAATGTCTGTTCTTCCAACAGTCCATCTCCTTCCTAGGGTACCGCTTTTCCACCTCAGGGGTGGAGATGGAGAATGACCGCATTTCAGCCTTGCGTAATTGGTCGACTCCAACCACTGTAAAGGAGGTGCAGCGATTCTTAGGATTTGCCAACTACTACCTGAGATTTATCCGGGGGTTTCGGTCAGGTAGCGGCTCCCATTACCTCCTTGCTGAAGGGGGGACCTATGCGCTTGCAGTGGTCAGCTGAGGTGGACAGGGCTTTTTGTCAACTGAAGGCTCTGTTTACCTCGGCTCCCGTGCTGGCGCATCCAGATCCCTCTTTGGCATTGATAGTAGAGGTGGATGCGCCCGAGGCTGGGATAGGGGCTGTGTTGTCTCAGCGCTCGGGTACGCCACTAAAGCTCCGCCCCTGCGCTTTCTTTTCAAAGAGGCTCAGCCCAAAACTATGATGTGGGGGATCGGGAGCTGTTGGCTGTTGTCAGGGCTCTGAAAGCGTGGAGACATTGGCTTAAGGGGGCTAAACACCCTTTCCTCATTTTACTGACCACCGCAATCTGGAGTACATTAGGGCAGCTAGGAGACTGAACCCTCGCCAGGCGAGGTGGGCCATGTTTTTCACCCGCTTTGTTTTCACTCTATCCTACTACAGACCAGGTTCCCAGAATGTTAAGGCAGACGCACTGGACACAGAGGAGTGGTCCGCAGAGCCTACTCCCATAATTCCAGCTTCTTGCCTGGTGGCACAGGTGGTATGGGAGGTGGACACGGACATCGAGCGGGCGTCACGTGCAGAGCCCACTGCATTTTTTCATGTTACCAACGTCCTCACACCATCAGTCTTAGCTTGACATTATGAAACTTGAATTCAACAATGCTAATGTGTCTTCTATGTTTGCTTTCAGAAGCAAAACATAGTACATGTAAGAATGGACTATAGTCATTGAATTCTACCATGTAAATATACTGTGCTTTATTTAAGGCATACAGCCTGAAGGGTTGTAGTATATGGCCAATATACCACGGCTAAGAGCTGTTCTTACGCATGATGCAACTCAGAGTGCTTGCATACAGCCCTTAGCCGTGATATACTGGCCATTTATCACAAACCCCTGAGGTGCCTTATTGCTATTATAAACTGGTTACCAACGTAATTAGAGTAGTAAAAATAAATGTTTTGTCATATCCATGATATACGGTTGATATACCACGACTTTCAGCCAATCAGGATGCAGGGTTTGAACCACCCAGTTTATAAAGGGAAATAATTCACACTCTAGAATGCCTTTCAAGCCAATCAGAAAGAAGTATTCAACAATGTCATGGTATACATTGCAATACCAAATGTAATGATTGATTTACAGTATAACCAGCCAACATATGATTCAATGATGTACTGTCACGAATCCCGCTTCCTGAGTCTGTGTTTGCCTGTGTTTCTGTCCTGGAGTGTGTTTCCGGTGTCCTGGAACGCACCCTGTCTGGTTGCCGGGCGAATTAGCTTGTTGGGAGATGATGTTCACCCGCACCTGTATCCCATCAGTAATCTGCACACCTGTCCTGATCATCACCTCTCCCCTTCAAAAGCTCTGCTGGATCGTTAGCCATGAACAGTACGTTGTGCCATAGTATCAGCCTCAAGTTGGATAGAATTTGTTTTATTGTTTTTTTACATATGGCTTGCCTTAAACTTACCTCCGCTTGTTCTGTCTTCAGTTACTCACCCGGATCATTTACCCCATTCCCGCCTGGTCATCGGAGGATTCCGCTACCCCATTGGATCCACCTATTTACTCCCATCTATTTACTCCCATCAACTCACCACCGCTGCCGGCTACGCCACCTGGATATATCTACCCATTCACATTCACTTGTAAATAAATATCCACCTTCTTCCTACTCTCCTTGTCCTGGTCTGCTTCTGGGTTTGATTTTGAAAGAACGTGACATACTGTAAATCTAGCCAAGATGACCCACAGATAATTTACACAGGACTGCCTTTCATCTCATTCTCTGTCCTTATTCTGCACTCTGACCCACCTGGCATACTCTCTCTCTCTCTCCCTCTCCCTTCTCCCCCGCTTTCCCTCCTATCTCGCTCGCTCCGTCCATCCCCCTCTATCCCAACTTAGACCTGTCAGTCTTGGCTGCCTCTCCCAGAGCACACACCCCCACAGAGAGCGAGAGAGGAGATCAAAGAAACTAAGTCACGTGTCATTCTCCCTTTTTCCAATATGATACAGCTCAGGTCTGGGGTTACACATTTGGGCCCAGTAAATCATTCCTCTGACAGGCAAGTAGAGGGCCTTTTATCAGCTCAGAGATTACATCTTCAATGCCAACCACAGTCTGTTGGTAAATTGGGAATACTCTATTTTAGACAAAATAGAAAATTACAAAAAATTGTCCTTTGAGGCTAAAATTCTCTTTGTTTTCTGGTATAATTTGCCATGGTTGCTTCCTGGCATTGTTGGCAGCATGTATTTTGGAGTATCTAGATCACCAACAGTGATCGCAGCAACATAACCACAGTTATTAGTTATGGTAAGCAAAAACATCCATTAAATGTAATTTGAATGCATTCTCTTCAGCAACATAATGCCCATCAGCCATTAACAGTAAGTACAAATATGGCCTGTATCCCTTCATAAACACTTGGCTCAAAGGGCCCAGTTGATTGGAGCATGATGTTTGCAACAACATATTTGTGGATTTGATTCTTGAATGGGTCATAGATACTTAGTTTAAAATGTGTGGTAAATGCAAATGACTTTGTTTACAAGCGTCTGCTAAATAACCATTACTACATTAAATGTTCATCTGTTCATCAGCTGATGAGCCAAACTGCTTCTCATCTCCTATACTCTGGGTCCCTCTATTGGGGAAATATTTACACTACACAACCCTAGAGTGATTACAGAGAAAAGGTGACGTGACACTCTGTGATTAGACTACCCCTTTCATTAACTGAACACAACACGTTTTTTTTTATTCTTTTCTTCTGTCATAGACTGAAGACCTTGAAATATATGCGTCATCCTAGACCTGGAAAAACCTAACCATGGTGGAATTGGCAGAGCCTCATCCAAAGGTCATTAGAGTAGTGTAGCAATTGAAGGGGAACAGAACCATCAGCTCTGGAACTTGAACAACCTGTCTTGTGCCAGGTCCAGACCTCTTTACAGAGACAGTAGTAGGCCTATGTTTAGATACAAGGAGGCAACACTATTCCCCCTCTCATGTGTAGTTGTGCCCCAATGGGAACAAAGAGTGAGGGATTGTCCCACCAGTGTAGCGTTGTAGGGAAACAGGCCATGTCATAAAGGTCCAGACCCCTCAGGCTTTCATATCTAAATCAGACTGAAATGTATCATCACAAAAATAATGCAGGTGAGTGTCAATTTGTCCTTGATATAGGCCAGGGATTTTGTAGGCCCACAGATCCATTTTAAACTCTGGAAAGCATGCAGTTTACCTGAGTGGGTTGATTCACTGATGTGGTCATCCTGTCTGGGTTGGCGCCCCCCCTTGGGTTGTGCCATGGCGGAGATCTTTGTGGGCTATACTCAGCCTTGTCTCAGGATGGTAAGTTGGTGGTTGAAGATATGCTTTGCTTTGGCAAAGTGGGTGGGGTTATATCCTTCCTGTTTGGCCCTGTCCGGGGGTGTCCTCGGATGGGTCCACAGTGTCTCCTGACCCCTCCTGTCTCAGCATCCAGTATTTATGCTGCAGTAGTTTATGTGTCGGGAGGCTAGGGTCAGTTTGTTATATCTGGAGTACTTCTACTGTCCTATTCGGTGTCCTGTGTGAATTTAAGTGTGCTCTCTCTAATTCTCTCTTTCTCGCTTTCTTTCTCTCTCGGAGGACCTGAGCCCTAGGACCATGCCCCAGGACTACCTGACATGATGACTCCTTGCTGTCAACTGTTCTGCCTTATTATTATTGGACCATGCTGGTCATTTATGAACATTTGAACATCTTGGCCATCTTCTGTTATAATCCCCACCCGGCACAGCCAGAAGAGGACTGGCCACCCCACAAAGCCTGGTTCCTCTCTAGGTTTCTTCCTAGGTTTTGGCCTTTCTAGGGAGTTTTTCCTAGCCACCGTGCTTCTACACCTGCATTGCTTGCTGTTTGAGGTTTTAGGCTGGGTTTCTGTACAGCACTTTGAAATATCAGCTGATGTACGAAGGGCTATATAAATACATTTGATTTGATTTGATTTTGATTTGACTAGGATACAGATGAAATAAATTACGATGAACTTCACAGGGTGGTGAAAGTGCAAAGTGATGAGCTTGATGTTCCATTCCAATAAATATCAAGGGTCTTATTCTGGTGACACAATGATCGATGCTTGGCTGCCGTTTTACAAATTAAAAGAATCTCTCTTTTGTCCATAATAATCTCATCATGTATGCTATACCCACACTGTACCTGCCAGCTTTTGGCTCGAGCGAACGTGCCAATACCAGAGTGGGCACATTTGCTATAAACAGTATTTTGGTGACAAAACCAAAAAGTTGAAAATGCGAGGGAAACCCATTTCATTTGTATTTTTTATTCAGTACATGGAAATGTAACCGCAAAATGTATTTTTATGTGTACTACCTCATCACGCAACACTTTTATTCGCTAACACTATTATTGATGGAAATACATATCTGGTGGGGAAATTATAATATTTTATTTAGGCAGATTTTAGAATATTCACATGAAAATCTCTCGCCAATTGGGTGGAAACCTAGCTACTGATAGTCACTCAATTAGCCTATGTCAGCTACATTTGTTTAGATTGTAAGTTAGTCTCGCAGCCAGCTATCTAAACTTGTAATCATGGTCGAATAACCAACAGGAAGGGGGCCCCATTGATTTTGTTAGACACTCTTAGTCAGATATCATATTAAAAACTGCAACATTGTTCTCCACCGTATTGCAAAATGTATAGAATTGCAGGAAATTAACTATACAACTGCACATTTTTCTCTACGGCCATTGGCACAATGTGTAGAATTTTAGGAAATTATCTCTAAAACTTTGCTTAGGGCCCCCAACCCCATCAAAGTGGCCCATCCCTGATAGAGACTATCAATTTGTTTTGATAAATCACATATGTCAGAGTCAAGGCCCGCGGGCCACATCCGGCCCGCGAGAAGGTTTTTTACGGCCCCTGGGATGATCTTGATTTATTATTAGAACCGGCCCGCAGACCGCAGCAAGCCGGCAGCCCGCAGATCTTTTACACGCACCAATACTACATTTCCCACAATGCAACGGTGACGCACCGAGCAGTAGGCTGCTTCATTTCAATATTTATTGGCACAGCAGTTGTCAGCATCACAGTAAAATTAACTTTCAGATACCCATCAAAAATGGCAAAACGGAAGGTGGACACTGAGAACCGGGGTTTCAAACAAGGTGGGAGTCGGAGTATTTGTTCACGGAGGTAGCTGGAAAACCTGTGTGTCTTCTGTGTGGAGAAAGTGTGGCGGTACTGAAAGAGTATAATCTGAGACGACATTATGAAACGAAACACGCGGACAAAAACAAGAATATGGACATGGAACAAAGGCTACAAAAGGCAGAGGAATTAAAACGAGGCCTCAAATCTCGACAGGCTCTGTTCAAAAAAGCCAAATCACAAGGCCAGGCTGCTGTCAAGGCCAGTTTTATTTTGGCAGAAGAGATCGCTAAATCAGCCCGGCCATTTACGGAGGGGATTTCATCAAAAACTGCATGATTAAACTTTAAGTTTGCCCAGAAAAAAGGCAACTCTTTTTAAATGTGAGTCTGAGCAGAAACACCATTGCCGAGAGAGTAGACCAGTTGTCCATCAATCTAAAAGAGCAGCTTGTGAAAAAGGGAAAAGATTTCATTGCATATTCCTTGGCTGTGGATGAGAGCACCGACATTTCTGACATTGCCCAGTTGTCAATTTTCATCCGCGGAGTGGACTCCAGCCTAAGAGTGACAGAGGAGTTTTTGGCTTTACGTCCTATGCATGGCACAACTACGGGGCATGATTTGTATGAAGAGGTGTCAAGATGTGTAAATGAGATGGAGCTGCCTTGGGAAAACTCGTGGGTTTGACAACCGACGGAGCACCTGCGATGTGTGGACACAGGAGCGGACTGGTCGCGAAGATACGGGAAAAGATGCAAGAGGAAAACGCGACAGGTGAGCTGACAGCTTATCATTGTATCATACACCAGGAAGCGTTGTGCGGTAAAGCCTTGAAAATGGAGCATGTAATGAGCATCATCACGCGCACAGTTAACTTTATCAGAGCCAAAGGTTTGAATCACCGCCAGTTCAAGGCATTTCTGACGGAGTTAGAAACGGAGCATGGTGATTTGCCTTATCACACAGAGGTGCGATGGCTAAGCCAGGGAAAGGTGCTTCAAAGATGTTTCGAGCTTCGTGAGGAGATTTGTCTGTTCTTGGACAGCAAAGGGAAAGACACAACACAACTCCGAGACGAAATGTTTCTGTGTAAAATGGCTTTTCTGTGTGACATTACGAGTTATCTACATTTACATTTACATTTAAGTCATTTAGCAGACGCTCTTATCCAGAGCGACTTACAAATTGGTGCATTCACCTTATGACATCCAGTGGGGCAGTCACTTAACAATAGTGCATCTAAAACTTAGGGGGGTGGGGTGAGAGGGATTACTTAACCTATCCTAGGTATTCCTTAAAGAGGTGGGGTTTCAGGTGTCTCCGGAAGGTGGTGATTGACTCCGCTGTCCTGGCGTCGTGAGGGAGTTTGTTCCACCATTGGGGGGCCAGGGCAGCGAACAGTTTTGACTGGGCTGAGCGGGAGCTGTACTTCCTCAGTGGTAGGGAGGCGAGCAGGCCAGAGGTGGATGAACGCAGTGCCCTTGTTTGGGTGTAGGGCCTGATCAGAGCCTGGAGGTACTGAGGTGCCGTTCCCCTCACAGCTCCGTAGGCAAGCACCATGGTCTTGTAGCGGATGCGAGCTTCAACTGGAAGCCAGTGGAGAGAACGGAGGAGCGGGGTGACGTGAGAGAACTTGGGAAGGTTGAACACCAGACGGGCTGCGGCGTTCTGGATGAGTTGAAGGGGTTTAATGGCACAGGCAGGGAGCCCAGCCAACAGCGAGTTGCAGTAATCCAGACGGGAGATGACAAATGCCTGGATTAGGACCTGCGCCGCTTCCTGTGTGAGGCAGGGTCGTACTCTGCGGATGTTGTAGAGCATGAACCTACAGGAACGGGCCACCGCCTTGATGTTAGTTGAGAACGACAGGGTGTTGTCCAGGATCACGCCAAGGTTCTTGGCGCTCTGGGAGGAGGACACAATGGAGTTGTCAACCGTGATGGCGAGATCATGGAACGGGCAGTCCTTCCCCGGGAGGAAGAGCAGCTCCGTCTTGCCGAGGTTCAGCTTGAGGTGGTGATCCGTCATCCACACTGATATGTCTGCCAGACATGCAGAGATGCGATTCGCCACCTGGTCATCAGAAGGGGGAAAGGAGAAGATTAATTGTGTGTCGTCTGCATAGCAATGATAAGAGAGACCATGTGAGGTTATGACAGAGCCAAGTGACTTGGTGTATAGCGAGAATAGGAGAGGGCCAAGAACAGAGCCCTGGGGGACACCAGTGGTGAGAGCGCGTGGTGAGGAGACAGATTCTCGCCACGCCACCTGGTAGGAGCGACCTGTCAGGTAGGACGCAATCCAAGCGTGGGCCGCGCCGGAGATGCCCAACTCGGAGAGGGTGGAGAGGAGGATCTGATGGTTCACAGTATCGAAGGCAGCCGATAGATCTAGAAGGATGAGAGCAGAGGAGAGAGAGTTAGCTTTAGCAGTGCGGAGCGCCTCCGTGATACAGAGGAGAGCAGTCTCAGCTAGCTAACGTCCACTGATTAGCTGCACTGAGAAACTATTACTATTACACTCAACTCAACTGAACGACTTGATTAGTTTAGTGTTAGCTACCTACATAGCTGTCTTTGCTGTCTTCGTATCATCGTTTCCAAGATAATTGTGTTGTTTAGGCTTAGAGTGTGTAGTCTTAGAGTGATTATCTTAACTTACCGAGGTTAGCTAGCCAGCTATTTGTCGTCCTTAACGTAGGTGACTCTGCTAGCTAGCCAACTCTGCTAGCTAGCCAACAGCTAGCCAACGCTAGCCAACGTCTTCTGTATAGAACTCAACTACCCGGTCGCATTCACAGGTTGTATCACTTTTTCACTTCATTTCATTACAGTACAACGGTTTGATTTGTTTGATCGTAGCTTGCTACATAGCTAGCTACATAGCCGTCTTTGTATCAAAGATAATTGTGTAGTCTAGAGCGATTTTCTAGGTTCGCTAGCCATCTATTGTCGTTCTTTTAACGCAACGTAACGTAAACAACACTGCTAGCTAGCCTGCTAGCCCCGAATAGCAACACTGCAGAAACTATTACACTCAACGGAACGACTTGATTAGTGTAGTGTCAACAACGCACCCACTGCCAGCTGGCCTACTTCAGCAGTACTGTATCATTTTAATCATTTTAGTCAATAAGATTCTTGCTACGTAGCTTAACTTTCTGAACATTCGAGACGTGTAGTCCACTTGTCATTCCAATCTCCTTTGCATTAGCGTAGCCTCTTCTGTAGCCTGTCAACTATGTGTCTGTTTATCCCTGTTCTCTCCTCTCTGCACAGACCATACAAACGCTCCACACCGCGTGGCCGCGGCCACCCTACTCTGGTGGTCCCAGCGCGCACGACCCACGTGGAGTTCCAGGTCTCCGGTAGCCTCTGGAACTGCCAATCTGCGGTCAACAAGGCAGAGTTCATCTCAGCCTATGCCTCCCTCCAGTCCCTCGACTTCTTGGCACTGACGGAAACATGGATCACCACAGACAACACTGCTACTCCTACTGCTCTCTCTTCGTCCGCCCACGTGTTCTCGCACACCCCGAGAGCGTCTGGTCAGCGGGGTGGTGGCACCGGGATCCTCATCTCTCCCAAGTGGTCATTCTCTCTTTCTCCCCTTACCCATCTGTCTATCGCCTCCTTTGAATTCCATGCTGTCACAGTTACTAGCCCTTTCAAGCTTAACATCCTTATCATTTATCGCCCTCCAGGTTCCCTCGGAGAGTTCATCAATGAGCTTGATGCCTTGATAAGCTCCTTTCCTGAGGACGGCTCACCTCTCACAGTTCTGGGCGACTTTAACCTCCCCACGTCTACCTTTGACTCTTTCCTCTCTGCCTCCTTCTTTCCACTCCTCTCCTCTTTTGACCTCACCCTCTCACCTTCCCCCTACTCACAAGGCAGGCAATACGCTCGACCTCATCTTTACTAGATGCTGTTCTTCCACTAACCTCACTGCAACTCCCCTCCAAGTCTCCGACCACTGCCTTGTATCCTTTTCCCTCTCGCTCTCATCCAACACCTCCCACACTGCCCCTACTCGGATGGTATCGCGCCGTCCCAACCTTCGCTCTCTCTCCCCCGCTACTCTCTCCTCTTCCATCCTATCATCTCTTCCCTCCGCTCAAACCTTCTCCCACCTATCTCCTGATTCTGCCTCCTCAACCCTCCTCTCCTCCCTCTCTGCATCCCTTGACTCTCTATGTCCCCTATCCTCCAGGCCGGCTCGGTCCTCCCCTCCCGCTCCGTGGCTCGATGACTCATTGCGAGCTCACAGAACAGGGCTCCGGGCAGCCGAGCGGAAATGGAGGAAAACTCGCCTCCCTGCGGACCTGGCATCCTTTCACTCCCTCCTCTCTACATTTTCCTCCTCTGTCTCTGCTGCTAAAGCCACTTTCTACCACGCTAAATTCCAAGCATCTGCCTCTAACCCTAGGAAGCTCTTTGCCACCTTCTCCTCCCTCCTGAATCCTCCGCCCCCTCCCCCCTCCTCCCTCTCTGCAGATGACTTCGTCAACCATTTTGAAAAGAAGGTCGACGACATCCGATCCTCGTTTGCTAAGTCAAACGACACCGCTGGTTCTGCTCACACTGCCCTACCCTGTGCTCTGACCTCTTTCTCCCCTCTCTCTCCAGATGAAATCTCGCGTCTTGTGACGGCCGGCCGCCCAACAACCTGCCCGCTTGACCCTATCCCCTCCTCTCTTCTCCAGACCATTTCCGGAGACCTTCTCCCTTACCTCACCTCGCTCATCAACTCATCCCTGACCGTTGGCTACGTCCCTTCCGTCTTCAAGAGAGCGAGAGTTGCACCCCTTCTGAAAAAACCTACACTCGATCCCTCCGATGTCAACAATTACAGACCAGTATCCCTTCTTTCTTTTCTCTCCAAAACTCTTGAACGTGCCGTCCTTGGCCAGCTCTCCCGCTATCTCTCTCTGAATGACCTTCTTGATCCAAATCAGTCAGGTTTCAAGACTAGTCATTCAACTGAGACTGCTCTCCTCTGTATCACGGAGGAGCTCCGCACTGCTAAAGCTAACTCTCTCTCCTCTGCTCTCATCCTTCTAGATCTATCGGCTGCCTTCGATACTGTGAACCATCAGATCCTCCTCTCCACCCTCTCCGAGTTGGGCATCTCCGGCGCGGCCCACGCTTGGATTGCGTCCTACCTGACAGGTCGCTCCTACCAGGTGGCGTGGCGAGAATCTGTCTCCTCACCACGCGCTCTCACCACTGGTGTCCCCCAGGGCTCTGTTCTTGGCCCTCTTCTATTCTCGCTATACACCAAGTCACTTGGCTCTGTCATAACCTCACATGGTCTCTCTTATCATTGCTATGCAGACGACACACAATTAATCTTCTCCTTTCCCCCTTCTGATGACCAGGTGGCGAATCGCATCTCTGCATGTCTGGCAGACATATCAGTGTGGATGATGGATCACCACCTCAAGCTGAACCTCGGCAAGACGGAGCTGCTCTTCCTCCCGGGAAGGACTGCCCGTTCCATGATCTCGCCATCACGGTCGACAACTCCATTGTGTCCTCCTCCCAGAGCGCCAAGAACCTTGGCGTGATCCTGGACAACACCCTGTCGTTCTCAACTAACATCAAGGCGGTGGCCCGTTCCTGTAGGTTCATGCTCTACAACATCCGCAGAGTACGACCCTGCCTCACACAGGAAGCGGCGCAGGTCCTAATCCAGGCACTTGTCATCTCCGTCTGGATTACTGCAACTCGCTGTTGGCTGGGCTCCCTGCCTGTGCCATTAAACCCCTTCAACTCATCCAGAACGCCGCAGCCCGTCTGGTGTTCAACCTTCCCAAGTTCTCTCACGTCACCCCGCTCCTCCGTTCTCTCCACTGGCTTCCAGTTGAAGCTCGCATCCGCTACAAGACCATGGTGCTTGCCTACGGAGCTGTGAGGGGAACGGCACCTCAGTACCTCCAGGCTCTGATCAGGCCCTACACTCAAACAAGGGCACTGCGTTCATCCACCTCTGGCCTGCTCGCCTCCCTACCACTGAGGAAGTACAGTTCCCGCTCAGCCCAGTCAAAACTGTTCGCTGCTCTGGCCCCCCAATGGTGGAACAAACTCCCTCACGACGCCAGGACAGCGGAGTCAATCACCACCTTCCGGAGACACCTGAAACCCCACCTCTTTAAGGAATACCTAGGATAGGTTAAGTAATCCCTCTCACCCCACCCCCCCTAAGTTTTAGATGCACTATTGTTAAGTGACTGTCCCACTGGATGTCATAAGGTGAATGCACCAATTTGTAAGTCGCTCTGGATAAGAGCGTCTGCTAAATGACTTAAATGTAATGTAAATGTAAATGAATGACTAGTCTTGAAACCTGACTGATTTGGATCAAGAAGGTCATTCAGAGAGAGATAGCGGGAGAGCTGGCCAAGGACGGCACGTTCAAGAGTTTTGGAGAGAAAAGAAAGAAGGGATACTGGTCTGTAATTGTTGACATCGGAGGGATCGAGTGTAGGTTTTTTCAGAAGGGGTGCAACTCTCGCTCTCTTGAAGACGGAAGGGACGTAGCCAGCGGTCAGGGATGAGTTGATGAGCGAGGTGAGGTAAGGGAGAAGGTCTCCGGAAATGGTCTGGAGAAGAGAGGAGGGGATAGGGTCAAGCGGGCAGGTTGTTGGGCGGCCGGCCGTCACAAGACGCGAGATTTCATCTGGAGAGAGAGGGGAGAAAGAGGTCAGAGCACAGGGTAGGGCAGTGTGAGCAGAACCAGCGGTGTCGTTTGACTTAGCAAACGAGGATCGGATGTCGTCTACCTTCTTTTCAAAATGGTTGACGAAGTCATCTGCAGAGAGGGAGGAGGGGGGAGGGGGCGGAGGATTCAGGAGGGAGGAGAAGGTGGCAAAGAGCTTCCTAGGGTTAGGGGCAGATGCTTGGAATTTAGCGTGGTAGAAAGTGGCTTTAGCAGCAGAGACAGAGGAGGAAAATGTAGAGAGGAGGGAGTGAAAGGATGCCAGGTCCGCAGGGAGGCGAGTTTTCCTCCATTTCCGCTCGGCTGCCCGGAGCCCTGTTCTGTGAGCTCGCAATGAGTCATCGAGCCACGGAGCGGGAGGGGAGGACCGAGCCGGCCTGGAGGATAGGGGACATAGAGAGTCAAGGGATGCAGAGAGGGAGGAGAGGAGGGTTGAGGAGGCAGAATCAGGAGATAGGTGGGAGAAGGTTTGAGCGGAGGGAAGAGATGATAGGATGTAAGAGGAGAGAGTAGCGGGGGAGAGAGAGCGAAGGTTGGGACGGCGCGATACCATCCGAGTAGGGGCAGTGTGGGAGGTGTTGGATGAGAGCGAGAGGGAAAAGGATACAAGGCAGTGGTCGGAGACTTGGAGGGGAGTTGCAATGAGGTTAGTGGAAGAACAGCATCTAGTAAAGATGAGGTCGAGCGTATTGCCTGCCTTGTGAGTAGGGGGGTAAGGTGAGAGGGTGAGGTCAAAAGAGGAGAAGAGTGGAAAGAAGGAGGCAGAGAGGAAAGAGTCAAAGGTAGACGTGGGGAGGTTAAAGTCGCCCAGAACTGTGAGAGGTGAGCCGTCCTCAGGAAAGGAGCTTATCAAGGCATCAAGCTCATTGATGAACTCTCCGAGGGAACCTGGAGGGCGATAAATGATAAGGATGTTAAGCTTGAAAGGGCTAGTAACTGTGACAGCATGGAATTCAAAGGAGGCGATAGACAGATGGGTAAGGGGAGAAAGAGAGAATGACCACTTGGGAGAGATGAGGATCCCGGTGCCACCACCCCGCTGACCAGACGCTCACGGGGTGTGCGAGAACACGTGGGCGGACGAAGAGAGAGCAGTAGGAGTAGCAGTGTTGTCTGTGGTGATCCATGTTTCCGTCAGTGCCAAGAAGTCGAGGGACTGGAGGGAGGCATAGGCTGAGATGAACTCTGCCTTGTTGACCGCAGATTGGCAGTTCCAGAGGCTACCGGAGACCTGGAACTCCACGTGGGTCGTGCGCGCTGGGACCACCAGAGTAGGGTGGCCGCGGCCACGCGGTGAGGAGCGTTTGTATGGTCTGTGCAGAGAGGAGAGAACAGGGATAAACAGACACATAGTTGACAGGCTACAGAAGAGGCTACGCTAATGCAAAGGAGATTGGAATGACAAGTGGACTACACGTCTCGAATGTTCAGAAAGTTAAGCTACGTAGCAAGAATCTTATTGACTAAAATGATTAAAATGATACAGTACTGCTGAAGTAGGCCAGCTGGCAGTGGGTGCGTTGTTGACACTACACTAATCAAGTCGTTCCGTTGAGTGTAATAGTTTCTGCAGTGTTGCTATTCGGGGGCTAGCAGGCTAGCTAGCAGTGTTATTTACGTTATGTTGCGTTAAAAGAACGACAATAGATGGCTAGCGAACCTAGAAAATCGCTCTAGACTACACAATTATCTTTGATACAAAGACGGCTATGTAGCTAGCTAAGTAGCTAGCTACGATCAAACAAATCAAACCGTTGTACTGTAATGAAATGAAGTGAAAATGTGATACTACCTGTGAATGCGACCGGGTAGTTGAGTTCTATACAGAAGACGTTGGCTAGCGTTGGCTAGCTAGCAGAGTCACCTACGTTAAGGACGACAAATAGCTGGCTAGCTAACCTCGGTAAATTAAGATAATCACTCTAAGGCTACACACTCTAAACCTAAACAACACAATTATCTTGGATACGATGATACGAAGACAGCAAAGACAGATGTAGCTAGCTAGCACTAAACTAATCAAGTCGTTCAGTTGAGTGTAATAGTTTCTCCAGTGCAGCTAATCAGTGGACGTTAGCTAGCTGGCTAGTGAAGACTACGTTAGGACGGCGAAATACGATAATTACGCAATTATCTTTGATACAAAGACGGCTATGTAGCTAGCTGAGAAGAAATTGCTAAGATAAGACAAATCAAACCGTTGTGATATAATGAAATATAATGAAAAAGTTATACTACCCGTTGGAGCGAAGTGCAGATGCGACCACTCATCTGAATGCAATGAACTTGCAGCTGCAGGGTCGGGATCGTGTCATCTCTGATATGTACAGTACAGTGAAGGCATTTAAAACCAAACTGACTCTGTGGGAGACGCAGATGCGGAAAGAAAATTTGAGCCACTTTCCCAGCTGCCAGACCATGAAAGAGAAGCTCTCTACCAGTGCGTTCCCGAGCGCACAGTTGGCTGATAAAATAGGTATGCTTGCCGCTGACTTTCGACGCCGATTTGCTGACTTTGAAGCACAAAAAAGCAGGTTGGAACTGCTCGGTAACCCATTTGCTGTTGACGTGGAAAGCTCACCACCAAACCTCCAAATGGAGTTGATTGACCTCCAATGCAATGATGCACTGAGGGCAAAATATGCGGCAGTGGGTGCTGCGGAGTTCGCCCGTTTCCTCCCCGACACAATGCCCCAGCTGCGCATCCAGGCTGCTCAAACGTTGTCTATGTTTGGCAGCACATACCTGTGTGAACAACTGTTTTCTTTGATGAACTTGAACAAAACATCACACAGAAGTCGACTTACTGCTGAACACCTCCACTCAATTCTGAGGATTTCCTCAGCTCAGAGCCTTACCCCGAACATTGATGAACTTGTGGAAAAGATGGGACACCACCAAGTATCACCCTCAACCTCAAACAAGTGAACATTACTGTGCAATCACATATTTAGAGTTTTTACTCAGTTCAAGTTTAAAAGTTAAAGTTTAATATTTGTTTTCACTGCATGTTACTTCTCCTTAAACAAAGTGTTGTTTTTGATTAATAGATTTTTGCACTTTATTTTATTGTATTTCAATCCAATTATATTTTAAAAATATTTCAGTTGAGTGGATGATAGAAAATTGCTATTATTGTTTTTTTCTTTGAAGTAAATTTAGCCCACTTTTGCTAAAATAGAAAATATAGGCTACTGATGGTGCCTTGAATACCGGTTTCTTTCATTTAATGTTCATGTTATGGGGATTTTTATATAAAGGAAATTTGTCTTTTGTGTCTGTTGAAAATTAAAGATTACTGACAGAGCCATAAGAAAATATTGCTTTATTTATCTGATCATATTGGAATATATTTGTTAGGTTTTCAGTAGGTTCAATTAGGTTCACTAGACTATATGCGTCATTTAAAAAATTTTCAATGAACATTCGAACAGTCCGGCCCTCGGCTTGTAGCTAAATTTTTTATTTGGCCCTCCGTCCATTCGACTTTGACACCCCTGTGATAAATGGACCGCTCAAGAGTGTGCATTTTCTTAATTTTGACAGGGAATAGTTATTTTGTGTCCAGTCCAGACAAGCGCACAATTTGGAGTGTGTGTCCCCCCCCCAGACAGCAGCATTCACTAAATCCCTGCCTTCTGAGGGATTCCTTGGTTATTATATGCACTGAGTGTGTAAGGGGTAGGCTATATTTTCAGTGAGGAAAACAGTGCCTGTCAAACGTCACATGAGGCCGGAAACGATCGCTTCCTGAAATGCTGTTTATAGTCTTTGGATCATTTTGTTCTTCGCTACGTTAGTATTGGGTTATTAATTCATTTCTGTGTCGTGTTAGGAGCATAAATACTGGAGGCTGAGACAGGAGGAGTGTTGAACACAGTGTTTTTCATCTTTCGTAGGGCTAGGCGATATGGACAAAATAGTTTTCACATTTGTGATTGTATTTGACATTATTTTATGTTTTTGAAAAATAAAAGTTTAAAATCGTTTTTGTAAGTAGTTCATGACCCCAGGGTGGCAACAGTTAAATTATTCTAATTGTTTTATACTGTTCAATCCAACTTCAACCCAAATACATTTTCAGGATTTTCATCAATGTCTGCATTTCCTGCACTTGTTATAATTTCCGCACGGTGCCACACAGGGCTGTATGATGTGGGTAGAAAAAGCTGGGCCTAATTCATTGTTGAACTGTTAAAATCATGGAAATAGAATGATTATTCTAATTCTATAGTTGGAATATAGTGGGCAGCACTTTGAATACATTGTTGTTTGATGAAAAAAGCCAGGGAGGAATTTTTGTGAGTGGGTATGGTCAGTGTTTCCCAGGGGACCCTAATTAGATGTTACATGACATGTTTTCTCTTCATGTAGCTAGCTTGTTTTTGCATTGTCAAGAACCAGCACGTAAGCATTTTGTTGGATGGTGTATACCCAGGACTTTGAAGTGCTTCCAATTTGGTGGCACATGCGACTTCAAATGTTGCTGTGCGACCAGTACTTTTATTTTGGGAGCACCCAAAAAAATGATCCAATAAAGAACAAAATGTGTAACAACAACATTCCTCTCTTCACTGCTCAAGCAAGACAGGCTGATATATTGTTTACCAATCATAACCAATCATAATGTTACAAATGTTCTGTTTTGTATATTACATTTGTTTGTCCAAAACGAATCACCTATGTAAATATGTTTGCAGTTGCACTTTTCAATATAATTATTAAAAGTTATTTGAATGATTTTGTCTTGCCCACTCTCTAGTGATGTGTTCTACATCATCAAAGTATCAACTGATGACAATTAAGAATGATAGGACAGTCATTTGCAGTAAAAAATAAATCAATGCAATCTGGTTCTCCGAGATTTTGTCTGGTGCTCCTTACTTTTTAAAGTTAGGAGCACCTGTGCTACCAATGAAAAAAAGTGAATTTAGAGCCGTGTATACCATGTGTGTCCCATACATATAACTAATAAAACATGAAAACTAGCTAGCGCTAGCTAACATATTCATGCTTCCACTATAGACCTTCTGTCACGACCGTTGCCTTTCCTTGTTCGGGCGGTGCTCGGTGTTCGACGTCACCGGTCTTCTAGCCATCATTGATCCATTTTTCATTTTCCATTGGTTTTGTCTTGTCTTCCCACACACATGTTTTCAATCCCATTCATTACCTGTTGTGTATTTAACCCTGTTTCCCCTCATGTCTTTGTCAGAGATTGTTTATTGTCAGTGTAGTGTTGTTTGTTGTATAGGTGCGCGACGGGTCTTCGTACCCATATTTTGTTTATGTTCTTTTTCCTGTTTAGTGTTATGGAGCATGTTACTAGGACATTATTAAAAGACTCCATTTTACACTCAGTTTGACTCTCCTGCGCCTGACTTCCCTGCCACCTATACACATATGCCTGACACCTTTATAATTCATTAAGGTAATGTTAACTGATATATTATCTCACACAAGCAAAACATACAGCATAAGCTCTCCTAAACCTGTGTTAACCTCAGACCTTATTTTCAGCATTTATCCCCATTAATTTCCCCTCATAGGAATGGCTGAAAAAGCCAAAGGTAACTTATTTCCAGCTTTTAGGACTACAAGCTGACGAGCTCTATTCCTCTCTGTTTGAAAATCTACCGTTACACAAACAACATGCTGATCTAGACCTACACCAGCACTAACACCAGGCTGTATTAGCTAGCTACCTTTGGCCGGACTCTTTGTACATTTAGCTAGCTTGATAGCCAGCTAACTAGCGATTAGGATTTATCAGCCAACACATTTTATTTTAGTCACAACTTACTAAGTAAAGACAAACTAGCTGTTTGCAGACAGTTAGATACACAAACTAATAGTGTAATTATAGAACACTTGTGGATTTATATTAAGATGCAAAGTGGAAGTCTGCATCATCGTCACCAACATTTTGTTGCATCTGACCGTGCAGACAGAGTGGATGGCACGGCTTGAGTAACGAGGCAAGGCTTGGTGTCGGAAGCGCATGGGGAAGCGGCATGCAGGAGAGGGAGAGACATGACTCAAGTAGCAAACAGAAAACTATAAAAACGGTTATTACAAGCGCCAGAGTGGCATATCACATTTAACAAACCAAACATTGAAATACCATTGTAGAAGGTAAAGTTAAATCCAAAACTGGTCCTTGCATCAACACCGATTTATAGTGAAATATGGTTTACTGCCCAGCCCTAATCTGTTGTTGTTAGTAATAGTCATTAAAAAAATGTAAATATAATATTTTGTTAATTAAGTACAATAGGTTTTTCAACCACTCCACAAATTTCTTGTTAACAAACTATAGTTTTGGCAAGTCGGTTAGGGCATCTACTTTGTGCATGACAAGTAATTTTTCCAACAATTGTTTACAAACAGATTATTTCACTTATAATTCACTGTATCACAATTCCAGTGGGTCAGAAGTTTACATACACTAAGTTGACGGTGCCTTTAAAAAGCTTGGAAAATTCCAGAAAATGATGTCATGGCTTTAGAAGCTTCTGATAGGCTAATTGACATAATTTCAAATCAAATCAATTGGAGGTGTACCTGTGGATGTATTTCAAGACCTACCTTCAAACTCAGTGCCTCTTTGCTTGACATCATGGGAAAATCAGAAGAACTCAGCCATGCCCTCAGAAAATAAATTGTAGACCTCCACAAGTCTGGTTCATCCTTGGGAGCAATTTCTAAATGCCTGAAAGCACCATGTTCATCTATACAAACAATATTACGCAAGTATAAACACCATGGGACCATGCAGCCATCATACCGCTCAGGAAGGAGGCGCGTTCTGTCTCCTAGAGATGAACGTACTTTGGTGTGAAAAGTGCAAATCAATCACAGAACAACAGCAAATGACCTTGTGAAGATGCTAGAGGAAACAGGTGTAAAAGTTTATATCCACAGTAAAACGAGTCCTATATCGGCATAACCTGAGAGGCCGCTCAGCAAGGAAGAAGCCACTGCTCCAAACCCGCCCCAAAAAAGCCAGACTACGGTTTGCAACTGCACATGGGGACTAAGATTGTACTTTTTGGAGAAATGTCCTCTGGTCTGATGAAACATTTACATTACATTTACATTTAAGTCATTTAGCAGACGCTCTTATCCAGAGCGACTTACAAATTGGTGCAGTCACCTTATGTCATCCAGTGGAACAGTCACTTTACAATAGTGCATCTAAATCTTAAAGGCGGGGGGGTGAGAAGGATTACTTATCCTATCCTAGGTATTCCTTAAAGAGGTGGGGTTTCAGGTGTCTCCGGAAGGTGGTGATTGACTCCGCTGTCCTGGCGTCGTGAGGGAGTTTGTTCCACCATTGGGGGGCCAGAGCAGCGAAAAGTTTTGACTGGGCTGAGCGGGAACTGTACTTCCTCAGTGGTAGGGAGGCGAGCAGGCCAGAGGTGGATGAACGCAGTGCCCTTGTTTGGGTGTAGGGCCTGATCAGAGCCTGGAGGTACTGAGGTGCCGTTCCCCTCACAGTGCTTTGCTGCAGGAGGGACTGCTGCACTTTCCAACATAGATGGCAACATGAGCAAGCAAAATTATGTGGATATTTTGAAGCAACATCTCATGACATCTGTCAGGAAGTTAAAGCTTGGTAGCAAATTGATCTTCCAAATGGACAATGACCCCAAGCATACTTCCAAAGTTGTGGCAAAATGGCTTAAGGACAACAGAGTCAAGGTATTGGAGTGGCCATCACAAAGCCCTGACCTCAATCCTATAGAAAATTTGTGGGCAGAACTGAAAAAGCGTGTGCAAGCAAGGAGGCCTACAAACCTGACTCAGTTACACCAGCTCTGTCAGGAGGAATGGGCCAAAATTCACCCAATTTATTGTGGGAAGCTTCTAGAATGCTACCCGAAACGTTTGACCCAAGTTAAACAATTTCAAGACAATATTACCAAATACTGATTGAGTGCATGTAAACTTCTGACCCACTGGGAATGTGATGAAAGAAATTAAAGCTGAAATAAATCAGTCCTCTACTATTATTCTGACATTTTACATTCTTAAAATAAAGTGGTGGACCTAACTCATCTAAGACAGGGAATTTTTATTTAGATTAAATGTCAGGAATTGTGAAAAACTGAGTTTTAATGTATTTGGCTAAGGTGTCTGTAAACTTCTGACTTCTGACTGAACTGCACATAGATTGGATGTATTATTTCATCAAACTGCAACAGCTAAATTAGTGGCATTAAAAGTGGGTATTTAGTTTGGCACAGCCATTTTAGAATGGAGAATAATTTAGCTGCTCCCTCTCTACCGATGATCATTAAGTCCATATATAACCTCCATGCTGTTTTTTAAAGTGCAGTCCAAATCACTCTAGTCAGGACAGGGTGGAAACAATGAGCACACAGTGAAGATGGACTCTGGACGCTCCAGCTGGTCAAACTTAACAATGTAAGTTCAGATGTGGTCATTTTGATATCAGAATTTGTATGCAGTCACCTATCCCAGTCACAACTCTTTTCTGTCCTCTACATTAATGACCTCGTCTTCACTACGGTCAGGACAGCAGACTAAAGAACGGTCTCTTCAGACTGAAAGCATTCTGGCCTCCAGCAACTTTAGACTCCAGAGAGTCCCTCCCCTCCCATCTCCTCTGGCTCCTGACACTTAATATATATCTTTGTCTTACCTAGATCCCTTATGGAATGGCACTTAACTATGTCACACACACAACTATGGTTTCTGCCTTTGGAGTTGATGCATGTTATGCAATTGTTCATGGCCCCTCATTTGAATGCACTTATTGTAAGTCGCTCTGGATAACAGCGTTTGCTAAATGATAATGTCAATGTAATCTCCTTGTGGCATCAGTTGACAGATCCTTCACTGATTCACTGAGTGAGGCTGAGATAAATGTTAAGCAGCCAGTGTGGCCAGTGTGCTGATGTTCATCATTGCAGTACAGTTGATTATATTGTTAAATTGTGACACCTATGGCAAACCAGACAGCTACAATTGCTTTTCCAGCCTGGAACTGTTTGGAGCCATTATACTGCATACTGTGTCAATATTTTCACATTGGGTGCATACCCAGAGTGCATTCACACACAACACTTCCTCAAAGCAGTTGCCTCACAGTATAAACAATTAGCAAACAACAGATCTGTGATCTGTCTGTGAAAGCTTTTAGGTGGGAACAGAGAGTCACAGTAAGGCTTACTATACAGGAATTCAAAGCATTTTGATTTACTCATACAGTAGCAATCCATCTCAGTGAGCCTGGCATCAATTATCTGTAACCCGGAACTACCTTCCATTACATTCCACTTTAAAAGCCTTCAGTCAAATTATATTAGAAGCTGTCATGCCCTGAGCTTTTTATGTCTCTATTTTGGTTTGGTCAGGGTGTGATTTGGGTGGGCATTCTATGTTCCCTTTTCTATGTTTTTGTATTTCTTTGTTTTGGCCGGGTATGGTTCTCAATCAGGGACAGCTGTCTATCGTTGTCTCTGATTGGGAACCATACTATCTTGCGATGACGAATATCGTTACAGAAGCACAATTTACAAATCGCCCAAAAAGTCTGTGAACACTGCCTAAAACAAAAAGTCTGTGAACACTGCCTAAACCAAATAGGCTGTGAACACTACCTAAAACAAAAAGGCTGTGAACACTGCCTAAAACAAAAAGGCTGTGAACACTGCCTAAAACAAATAGGCTGTGAACACTGCCTAAAACAAATAGGCTGTGAACACTGCCTAAAACAAATAGGCTGTGAACACTGCCTAAAACAAATAGGCTGTGAACACTGCCTAAACCAAAAAGGCTGTGAACACTGCCTAAAACAAAAAGGCTGTGAACACTGCCTAAACCAAATAGGCTGTGAACACTGCCTAAAACAAAAAGGCTGTGAACACTGCCTAAAACAAATAGGCTGTGAACACTGCCTAAAACAAATAGGCTGTGAACACTGCCTAAAACAAAAAGGCTGTGAACACTGCCTAAAACAAAAAGGCTGTGAACACTGCCTAAAACCAAAAGGCTGTGAACACTGCCTAAAACAAAAAGGCTGTGAACACTGCCTAAAACAAAAAGGCTGTGAACACTGCCTAAGCCAAATGGGCTGTGAACACTACCTAAACAAGACCTCAAAGTCTAAATGTTTGTGTGTTTACTTTTCAGATGTTTCTACCTGTAAACTACTTTTGAAAGTTCAATCGTTATATATACTGAACAAAAATATAAACGCAACATGTAAAATGTTGGTCTCATGTTTTATTAGCTGAAATAAATAATCCCAGAAATGTTCCATACGCACAAAGCTTATTTCTCTCAAATTCTGTGCATGAATATCTGTACGTCCCTGTATGTGAGCATTTAAACTTTTCCAATATAATCCATCAAGATGCTGATTAAATATCATGATCATTACACAGGTTCACCTTGTGCTGGGGACAATTTAAAATGTGCAGTTTTGTCACAGAAGACAATGCCACAGATGGCTCAAGTTTTGAGGGAGCGTGCAATTGGAATGCTGACTGCAGGAATGTCCACCAGAGCTGTTGCCAGAGAATGTCATGTTAATTTCTCTACCATAAGCTGCCTCCAACGTCGTATTAGAGAATTTGACAGTGCTTCACAACCACAGAAACCGTGTAACCACGCCAGCCCAGGACCTCCACATTCGGCTATGCCCTCCCAGGCCTACCCCTGACTGCGCCCCTGCCCAGTCATGTAAAATACATAGATTAGGGCCTAATTAATTTATTTAAATTGACTGATTTCCTTATATGAATTGTAACTCAGTAACATCTTTGAAATTGTTTCATGTTGCATGTATGTTTTTGTTCAGTATATAATTATAGAACCTTGTAAGTACAAGGTTTTGACTATTCTATTACCATATTTCCCCTCAATATATTTTGTACCACCCTCCTTATCTCACTCTCAGTGTAATAGAGCGAACAGTTTACCACCTCCAAATGTAATATCAGATCAACTATCACGTGTTCATAAGATAATAAATTAACTTGAATAAACTGTTTTACTACTATATTTTCTTCTGAAAACTTGAATAGTTTGAGAAGTTTGGAGGCCATTGTCATGCAGGTCCTCCTACACTACAACAACTCACTGCATGCTTGAGAAACTGTGACAGGAAACCACAGGCACCTCTTGACTTCTGGTGATAAACTTGTATGGCTTTCTTAGAAAACTGATTATGAATTAAGTTAGAATCAGAGTTATTTTGACCACCAAGTTCACTTTGTTAATGAAATGTGACTCTTTCTCATTTTTTGTCATGGGATGAAGTCAAACATGAGGCAGTGCAATGGTTAATAACCTCTCCCTCAAT
The DNA here is from genome assembly GCF_021184085.1 of Oncorhynchus gorbuscha. Classification (NCBI taxonomy): domain Eukaryota; kingdom Metazoa; phylum Chordata; class Actinopteri; order Salmoniformes; family Salmonidae; genus Oncorhynchus; species Oncorhynchus gorbuscha. The sequence goes on along the minus strand of NC_060190.1, from coordinate 67,888,649 downwards.
GTAACAAAATGAAGGAGCTGATCGTGAACTTCAGGAAGTAGCAGAGAGAGCATTCTCCCATTCACATCGACCTGGCCGCAGTGGAGCTGGTGAAAAGCTTTAAGTTCCTCAGCATGCACATCACTGACGACCTGAAATGGTCCATTCACACAGCCAGTGTGGTGAAGAAGGCGCAACTGTGCCTCTTCAGCCTTAGGAGGCTGAAGACATTTGGCTTGGCCCCTAAGACCCCCACAAACTTCTACAGATGCACAACTGAGAGTATCCTGTCGGGCTGTATCACCGCCTAGTACAGAAATTGCAACGTCCACAGCCGCAGGGCTCTCCAGAGGGTGGTGCGGTCAGCCCAACGCATCACCGGGGCACACTGCCTGCCCTCCAGGACATCTACAGTACCCGGTGTTACAGGAAGGCCAAGAAGATTATCAAGGACATCAGCCACCCAAGCCATGACCTGTTCACCACACTACCATCTAGAAGGAGTAGACAGTGCAGTTTTATCAAAGCTTGGACCGAGAGACTGAAAAACAGCTTCTATCTCCAGGCCATCTGACTGTTAAATAGTCACCACTAGCTGGCTTCTGCCCAGTACCCTGCCCTTAACTTCAGTCACTGTTACTTGCATGCTACCACCCGTACTCAACCCTGCTGCACCTTAGTCAATGTTACTACTTGGCTACCACCCGTACCAAGCCTGCTGCACCTTAGTCACTGTTACTAGCTGGCTACCACCCATACTCAATCCTGCTGCACCTTAGTCACTGTTACTAGCTGGCTACCACCTGTACTGAATCATGCTGCACCTTAGTCACTGTTACTAGCTGGCTACCACTTGTACTCAATCATGCTGCACCTTAGTCACTGTTACTAGCTGGCTACCACCCATACTCAACCCTGCTGCACCGAAGTCACTGTTACTAGCTGGCTACCACCTGTACTCAATCATGCTGCACCTTAGTCACTGTTACTAGCTGGCTACCACCCATACTCAACCCTGCTTCACCTTAGTCACTGTTACTAGCTGGCTATCACCTGTACTCAATCATTTTTTTTTACATTTAAGTCATTTAGCAGACGCTCTTATCCAGAGCGACTTACATGCTGCACCTTAGTCACTGTTACTAGCTGGCTACCACCCATATTCAACCCTGCTGCACCTAAGTCACTGTTACTAGCTGGCTACCACCTGTACTCAATCCTGCTGCACCTTAGCCACTGTTACTAGCTGGCTACCACCTGTACTCAACCCTGCTGCACCTTAGTCACTGTTACTAGCTGGCTACCACCTGTACTCAATCCTGCTGCACCTTAGTCACTGTTACTAGCTGGCTACCACCTGTACTCAATCATGCTGCACCTTAGTCAATGTTACTAGCTGGCTACCACCCAATTTCAACCCTGCTGCACCTAAGTCACTGTTACTAGCTGGCTACCCCCGTACTCAAGCCTGCTGCACCTTAGTCACTGTTACTAGCTGGCTACCCCCCGTACTCAATCATGCTGCACCTTAGTCACTGTTCACTGGCTTACTCAATAATGCTGGCTGTTAGCTGGCACCCCGTACTCAAGCCTGCTGCACCTTAGTCACTGTTACTAGCTGGCTACCACCTGTACTCAATCATGCTGCACCTAAGTCACTGTTACTAGCTGGCTACCACCCGTACTCAACCCTGCTGCACCTTAGTCACTGTTACTAGCTGGCTACCACCCATACTCAACTCTGCTGCACCTTAGTCACTGTTACTAGCTGGCTACCACCTGTACTCAATCATGCTGCACCTAAGTCACTGTTACTAGCTGGCTACCACCCGTACTCAACCCTACTGCACCTTAGTCACTGTTACTAGCTGGCTACCACCTGTACTCAAGCCTGCTGCACCTTAGAGACTGTTGCCCTATATACTGTACATAGTCATTGAACACTGGTCACTTTAATGATGTTTATATATACTGTTTTACCCACTGTGTGTATTGTATTCTAGTCAAGGCTCATCCTATAGAACTACTGCTGTATACACCTTTTCTATTCATATACTATCAATACTGTCTAAACACACCATCATACACATGTATATTTATATTCCGGTTTCGTGTGTATTCAGTGCATACTTTATATTATCTGAGCTTAATATAAACATTAAATAAATGTAAAATATTAAAACATCCTTAAAGTATAATTGTTTGAGATCTTTTAAGTTTGCTAATGTTACTGTCCCCACTACAACAAAAAAATACTTTTGAAACATGTAAATGAAATACTGAAGAATTTCATTAATTCCTATGGAGGACTGCTCCCGAGTGGCGCAGCGGTCTAAGGCACTGCATTGCTGGATCCCTGGTTCAAATCCAGGCTGTATCACATCCGGCTGTGATTGGGAGTCACATAGGGCGGTGCACAATTGGCCCAGGTTTGTCTGGGTTTGGCCGGGGTAGGCCGCCATTGTAAATAAGAATTTGTTCTTAACTGACTTGCCTAGTTAAATAAAAGTGTCTATGTCTGACTGGTGACTTCAAAGCCTCTCAATGTCCAATACGTAGCATCATCAATCCAGGGTTTATATACATCATTGGTTGTAAAACATGGAACAACATGACCTGGCCTCAAAGTTGACATGACCCCGACATGTCCCTGTCATCAGGACTAATGCTCCCCTGGCCACTACTCTACGGTGCCAGCTTACTGATTACAAACTGGATGGCTTTTTATAATCATGATTTGGGCAGCCATTGCTGTTTCTACCTCATATTAGAACACTGATATCAGAACATCAAACCAAATAAGGATCATTTAAACCTGTTGAAATAGCATTTATTTTGCCAAATTTGACATAGCCCTTTTCCACCTTTATATAGCAAGACATTTGCTTAAAGGTGTACTATGCAAAAATCAATCTGCCATTTCCTGATTGCTAAAATTAGAATAATTTGCATAATTTCAGTTTATTTGACAAAACAAGCAAGTATATTTTCCATAACCAAAAATATTGGAGTTTCAGCTGTTGAAACCTAGTGTACAAAACCGAAAGTAAAAGACGCAAAAACTAAACTTAAGAACAGGAAGCATAGAAATAGCGCACATAGAACAGATTTACCGCTTCTTAGACTTGTTTTCAATGAGAATGGCAGAGATATAACACACATTACTACCGTAATTGCTGGACTATTAAGCGCACCCGAATATAAACCGCACCCACTGAATTATTTAAAAAATATGTATTTTGTACATAAATAAGCCGCACATGTCTATAAGCCGCAGGTGCCTACCGGTACATTTAAACGAACTTTACACAGCCTTTAAACGAAACACGGCTTGTAACAAAAATAAATATGCTTCAACGAAACACGGCTTGTAACAAAAATTAAACAGTAGCCTACCAGTAGCCTACCAGTAAAGTCATTGGTCACTATCTTCCTCCTCCTGTGCACTGAAACCACCGAAGTCATCTCCATCTTCTTCGGTGTTGTATTGCTTCATCCGATGTTGGATCGTTTTCATTGTCGCTCTCGTCACTTTCATCCGGAGGCAAATACCCTGCTGAGCTCACGCTGCCCCTTCAACACGCAGTAGTCCAGCCTTTCGAAACCCGTTGATGAAAGTGGATTTTTTGACAATGCTCCACGCTGTCAGGACCCACTGGCAGACTTTTAGTGAAGGATTTCTCCCCACTTGTCATCCAAGCCTCCCACTGAACACGGAGCGCCACCTTAAATGCACGATTTACACTGATGTCGAGTGGTTGCAAATACTTTGGGCCATCTGCTTTTCTTCCCTCTGAAAGGTTTGTTGTCTTTTTGCACTCAGTCAGTTCCTCACGCTGCTGTTTACAAAGTCTTATAATCGACTCATTAAGACCAACCTCCCATGCAGCAGCTCTATTTCCTTTTCCAACAGCCAGATCGATCGCCTTCAACTTGAAAGCTGCATCATATGCATTTCTCCGTGTCTTTGCCATGATGAGGGTGACAAAATTACTACCGTAATCAGAATGATGGGAAGTTTGAGCGCGCTCGATTTACGTCACATTATGTGACGGTGCTCAGTTTTTTGGCGACATGAATCTTGTGAAAGCAGGAAAAATCCATAAATTAGCCGCGTCATTGTATAAACCGCGAGGTTCAAAGTGTGGGAATAAAGTAGCGGCTTATAGTCCGAAAATTACGGTATGTGAATTTGGTCAGGTCACCCAAAAAGTGACTTTAAGAATGATTTCTGAAGGATATGATGTATAGGCTTAAATGAGCGTTTAAAATTATAACTTGTTTAGTGCAAGACCATTGTAAAAAGGTGAAAGTCAGTATCTTGACTCTGCCCACCATCATCATGATCCTAGTCAGGTGGCTAATGTACATGATGGACCAGCTTGTAAACCTGTTGGTTAGATATCACCCATCCTCTCAGGTGATGAAATATCTCTCCTCTGTATGACTGGGATAAGGGCACAGCTGTATAAACGACTCTCTCTTTCTTCACACTACTTCTAGTCCATCATTAATAATAATTTGGTGGGTGCTTATATTTGTCCTATTTCACAGATGTACAAATGTGTATTCGAAATGTGTTTTTTGTGTAATCTAACTCTCCCTGAGACACCCACTGAGAGTGGAGTCACGGCCAGGATCTGCCATTATCAATAGCAACCATCGACAGAGTTTTCACCTTGGCGGCTCAGGGATTTGAACTAGCGACCTTTCAGTTACTGGCCCAATGGTGTATCAGCTAATCCACCTCTGTAATAGTTAGGGACACTTTAAGGATTATGCTCCAATTTGTGCAATACATTTTCACAATACGATCTGGCTAAATCCCATTGTTCTAAATACCGCTAATTGAATCTGAAAAGGCTATAAAAGTGGCTTGACCCTGTTGGATCCTCGCACCGAAGTGGCAGAGATTCATCGTTTCTCAGCTTTAACGGTACAACAGGGGTGAAACCTTTTGGCAGCCCCTCTCCTGAATCACAAAGCCCTAAGGGATAATGGCTTTGTAATGTAATGCATGACTTCATTCCATTTCAGTGTCCTGAAAAGTGTAAACATTGCAGTGATCTGAGGTGAATGGAGAGAGCTGGAAACTGTCCTCTGTGGCCAAATATTCTTAAAGGGGCTATACTGTATCTAATAAATGTGAATGGATAGTATGATATTAACTATGGTAGTAGTATACAAGTATGAGAAAAAAACACTCCACCTCTGCTCAGACTACTGCAGTGTCTACTCCCACATACTGCAAGCACAGTCACATGCCCACTGAGCCCCAATCTGCTGAGATGGTCAGAATATGAAGTCATGCTGACAAAGTCATTATCGTTAAGCAGCATAGGGCAGTAATGAAAACACTTAATCCCAGTCCTACAGCACTATCTGTTCCACTTTATGTTTTTACATAGATCATAACATTACTATCTCACCATGACAAATGCCACCATGCCACGCTGATAGGCTCTCATTAGTGATTTATCTGAGATGCACCTTGGTTGGGTGATTTGCCCGTCTAGCTCGTGAACCAAGGAGACGTGTATATATTTTCTCATGGATTTATAATATCCCCATACCTTCTTTACCACCATCCCACCCTCCCCAGGACCATCAATGCTGGGAAGAGCATGCTAAATGAGGACCAAGCGTCCTGTGAGCTGCTCTACGTGAAGAAGCTGAGCGACAAAAAACAGAGCAACTCCACACTGCTGGACGACGATGGGGTGAGACTACCTGAAATCATAGAATGTTGAGCATTAGTTCTAGTAAATATGATGATATTAGTAGACGGCCCATAAACTAGGCCTACAGCACTACAATAGGAGAGTAGGCAAAGCATGCACGCATCCTGGTCAAATGTCTGCATTCTATGTACTACTGCCTCTATAGTGAAGGTTGGACCCTTGGTGACATACTACAGCAAGGTTCACCCAGGTCTCTCTCTAAAACAAGCATGTCTGTTTAAATGTCTCCAGTCCAAACTTTGAAGAACCAGACGTCATTGGGTGGCTGGGGATTCGTTTTTTTTTTCCTGGCAAAGCAAAGACAATCTCCTTAAGACTGACCGATGTATGCTGCTGTATTTAGAAACAGCTTTGTGTGGGTCCATAGAGCAGCTAACCGCCCCTAGCACACAAAGCCAAAAACCCACTCACTAAGAGATGGATCTATAATCTCTCAAATGTATTTACACAGCAGAGTCTATAGCAGTCGATACAGTGCTGTTCAAAGGGTTGTGTCATGTCGGGTCAATCGCTCCCGTCCTTCTGCTGGCCTCCCAACCCCCTCCTCTATTCTCATTGTTCACCCTCTGTCCCTCCCATTCATTAATTACATCATTGCTTCGTGTGCCCCTCCTCCTCTAGTCCAGTACGAGGTTAACAGAGTTCCATGCTGCTGTCCATTCTGTGCACTGGGCTCTTAGATATGTCCTAACCGTCTGAACATACACTACTACACTATACTAAACACTATTACTTCTTGGCATAGGCGCAAAAGAAGATGGTGAGAAGTAAGATTCAATGGTTTGGTGGAAATCTAGTTAGTGGGATTTACCAGCATAAAGAAATCCTGTGGAAGGGAATATAATCAAGTGGGATATTCACTGTCTTAATATTCGCTGTCTTTAGGAGGTTTTTCTGTGGCACAGTAACTGCTGTCATTGTGAACATATTTACTATGATGTGGTGTCATGAAGTTAGAATTATTCCCATCCATTTTCTGACAGAAATGTCCACACTGGAAATCCTTTAGGCATTCACTGAGCATGTAATTCTCATTGAGTTAAAATCTTGCAAGAGACTTGTTAGAGAGATCCATGTGGCCAATTAAATTTTTTCAGGCTATTTATCTCCTTTCTTACTGTCAGACTAATTGTATTGATATACAGTGCCTTGCGAAAGTATTCGGCCCCCTTGAACTTTGCGACCCTTTGCCACATTTCAGGCTTCAAACATAAAGATATAAAACTGTATTTTTTTGTAAAGAATCAACAACAAGTGGGACACAATCATGAAGTGGAACGACATTTATTGGATATTTCAAACTTTTTTAACAAATCAAAAACTGAAAAATTGGGCGTGCAAAATGATTCAGCCAGTTTACTTTCAGTGCAGCAAACTCTCTCCAGAAGTTCAGTGAGGATCTCTGAATGATCCAATGTTGACCTAAATGACTAATGATGATAAATACAATCCACCTGTGTGTAATCAAGTCTCCGTATAAATGCACCTGCACTGCGATAGTCTCAGAGGTCCGTTAAAAGCGCTAGAACATCATGAAGAACAAGGAACACACCAGGCAGGTCCAAGATACCGTTGTGAAGAAGTTTAAAGCCGGATTTGGATACAAAAACATTTCCCAAGCTTTAAACATCCCAAGGAGCACTGTGTAAGCGATAATATTGAAATGGAAGGAGTATCAGACCACTGCAAATCTACCAAGACCTGGCCGTCCCTCTAAATTTTCAGCTCATACAAGGAGAAGACTGATCAGAGATGCAGCCAAGAGGCCCATGATCACTCTGGATGAACTGCAGAGATCTACAGCTGAGGTGGGAGACTCTGTCCATAGGACAACAATCAGTCGTATATTGCACAAATCTGGCCTTTATGGAAGAGTGGCAAGAAGAAAGCCATTTCTTAAAGATATCCATAAAACGTGTTGTTTAAAGTTTGCCACAAATCACCTGGGAGACACACCAAACATGTGGAAGAAGGTGCTCTGGTCAGATGAAACCAAAATTGAACTTTTTGGCAACAATGCAAAACGTGTTATGCAGGTGAATGAGGACCCAAAAGCGACTTGGCGAAAACAGAGTCTTTAATCCAGTAAAGTAACTTTACAATCAAAAGGCATAATTCTACTCGTAATGACGAGAACAGACTGGAGACTTGATCAAGAACTGCAGGTTGCCTCGGGAAGGCACTTGAACGTAGCAGACTCAGACACCTGCTCACCACGCAGCATCTGAGGGAAACACAACACGACAGGGCGATACATAGACACAGCACGGTGAACAATAGACAAGGATCCGACAGGGCAGGAACGGAAACAAGGAGAGAAATAGGGACTCTAATCAGGGAAAAGGATCGGGAACAGGTGTGGGAAGACTAAATGATTGATTAGGGGAATAGGAACAGCTGGGAGCAGGAACGGAACGATAGAGAGAAGAGAGAGAGGAAGGGAGAGAGAAAAAGGGGAACGAACCTAAAAAGACCAGCAGGGGGAAAATGAACAGAGGGAAAAGCAAAATGACAAGACAATCTAAGACAAAACATGACAAAACGTTATGTTTGGCGTAAAAGCAACACAGCTCATCACCCTGAACACACCATCCCCACTGTCAAACATGGTGGTGGCAGCATCATGGTTTGGGCCTGCTTTTCTTCAGCAGGGACAGGGAAGATGGTTAAAATTGATGGGAAGATGGATGGAGCCAAATACAGGACCAAATACAGGACCATTCTGTAAGAACCTGATGGAGTCTGCAAAAGACCTGAGACTGGGATGGAGATTTGTCTTCCAACAAGACAATGATCCAAAACATAAAGCAAATCTACAATGGAATGGTTCAAAAATCAACATATCCATCCAGGTGTTAGAATGGCCAAGTCAAAGTCCAGACCTGAATCCAATCGAGAATCTGTGGAAAGAACTGAAAACAGCTGTTTACAAATGCTCTCCATCCAACCTCACTGAGCTCGAGCTGTTTTGCAAGGAGGACTGGGAAAAAAATTCAGTCTCTCGATGTGCAAAACTGATTGAGACATACCCCAAGCGACTTACAGCTGTAATCGCAGCAAAAGGTGGCGCTACAAAGTATTAACTTAAGGGGGCTGAATAATTTTGCACGCCCAATTTTTTTAGTTTTTGATTTGTTAAAAAAGTTTGAAATATCCAATAAATGTCGTTCCACTTCATGATTGTGTCCCACTTGTTGTTGATTCTTCACAAAAAAATACAGTTTTATATCTTTATGTTTGAAGCCTGAAATGTGGAAAAAGATAGCAAAGTTCAAGGGGGCTGAATACTTTCGCAAGGCACTGTATCTAAATGCATGTTTGATATGATTTGATCTTTATTTGACTTAAACTCTTTCCAGGATGGGACAGGAATCCCTCTGCAGTATTGGGGCATGTTCGATGGCCACGCCGGCTCAGGGTGTGCCATCATGGTGTCCAAACTCCTCCATCGCCTTATCAGAGACAGACTGGAGGACATTGCCCACCTGCTGGAGAACCCCTCTGCGGCGCATCCTATCTGCCTGACCAAGAATGGCAGCCCCTACCAGGGGGCGGTGAAGAAGGGGGCGAATGCCACCCAGGACCCAGAGAAACCTGACGTCATCTCTGATCCCTCCATCAGCTTCCACATGGAGAAGGCTGTCAGTCTGGAGAGTCTGATCATGGGTGTCATAGAAAACGCCTTCAAACAGATGGTAAGACACAGGTGTACGCTCACAGCATATCACCCTACTTTGTGAAATAGCGCTCTACTAGTCTCGCGAGACCATTCTTCCAAATCTCCTCTCAGCGAAGCCTGGGCATCTGAAGCTAGCGTTTTACCACATTAGAGACGGGATACATTAGCTATTGAGCAAAATGGGTTTCACAGAATGCACTGATTATTTATATTTTGGTAGTCGTTATCTCTCAAGTTAAGTATAACCTCTTTAATGCAATAAGTGCTACTGACTTCATTCCGCAAGCCATTGAATGAATGACCTTTTGTTTTCTGTTCCTGTTCTGTTGATTACAGGATGAACTGATAGAGAAAGAGAAGATGGCCTATACCATCTCTGGTGGTTGTTGTGCCTTGGCTGCCATTCATTTGATGGGGAAGCTCTACGTTGCCAATGCAGGAGACAGCTGGTATGTCAACAGATCAAACTGATAGCAGCAGGACTGATTAATGCCCTAATGACTGATGTATTACAGGCCTGCTTGTTGTACACATTCAACTCAATGTATTTGATTTCAGTCACTCAATGCAGAGTTGAATGACTGAAACAGAGTTTAAAGGAAGTGATAACATGATGCCCATAGCCATTGATTCGAAGAGGTTTCCTTTGGTCATGCTCATCATAATGTCACACAGCAGTTCTTTCGACCTCTGTTGGCCACTCTTTGTACTGCAACACCATTCATCATGAAGCGTAAGCTCTTGGTAGAACTTGCCCATAGGCACAGATCTAGGATCAGTATACTGTTTGTCAATCTTAATCTAAACCGACTTTATATCAGTGTCTAGGGGCAATAATCATCCAGTAACATCCCTGGACTTCATGCTGTGTCATCCCTCTTAACACCACATTATCTGTCTTGAGGGTCCTCCTAATATGGGGTCACATTATGGTGTCTGTCTTTGTCATCATACAGTATGTCATTGTCCCTTCCACAGAAATAGAATCATTATTCATTCTACTTTGGTTCTTCCTCTGTCTCTACAGAGCCATCATCATCCGTAACGGTGAGGTCATCCCCATGTCCAACGAGTTCACGCCAGAGTCTGAGAGGCAGCGCCTGCAGTATCTGGTGAGGACGGGGTTAGTACATGTATTTATTTATTACTTATTTAAAAGGGAGATTCACTCATGAATTCAAGATTGTCAGATGTTTTCAGACTTTAGAAGTCTGAAAACATCTGAGAAACTTTGATTTTAAAGTGTAATGTCCCTTTAACCATGTGAGTCCCATCACCACGGGATATGAATCTCTTTTCCAACGGTGCCCTGGACAAAAAGTAAGATGCAGGGGAAAGGGAGGGTGATGTTATTTAATGTCTGATTCAAACTGCATCTTTATTCATTTATTGTCGGCTTGGTGGGTGGCTGGCTGTGTGGGAGAGAGGTGGAACCCTCAGGGAGAGAGATGAATGGCACTGTGTGTTGATTGTGCATCACAGCTATACATAGTTCCACCCTCACTTTTCTTACTGCCATGACACTTCCTTGACGATGTGTTTATCAGGGTTGGGGTCTATTCCATTTAAAATCCAGACAATTCAGGAAGTAAACTGAAATTCCAACTCCAATTCTCTTCATTGTTATCCAATGTGGAAAATGTGGAATTGGAATTTGGTTGACTTTCTGAATTGACTGGAATTTACCACAACTCGGATGATTATTGCTCTATTCACATCTTAAAAATATATTAAATCAATGAGCCATTTTGTCACAAGACAAGTCAATTTGACATGACAGTTTGTCATGTAAAGTTTTGTCACTGTTTTCTCTGCTCTGTGTGTCCCTGCAGGGCTTCCTGAGACCAGAGCTGCTTGGGAATGAGTTCACGCCCATGGAGTTCCCTCGCAGGATCCAGTACAGGGAGCTGGGCAGGAAGATGCTCTTCAGGGACCACACAATGAACAGCTGTTGTCGAACATGTGTGTTACTTTTCAGGCCATTGTATTTTTTATGATTAGAGCCAGGAGTTTTTACAGACCATATAACCTGACCAGGAAAATAATCTACTTGTTGAAAGAATAGAATCGCTAATCCCAAACCTGTAATCCTATTTGTTACAGGGCTTACAAAACCATCGTAGAAGACGACCTCAAGTTCCCACTCATATATGGAGAGGGCAAAAAGGTGAAACTGGGTACTGGGTACTGGTGGACATCGGATGTATGGTGCTGTAAGGTCTACCATGGGTAGGTTTACATTAGATATATGGTGCTGTAAGGTCTACCATGGGTAGGAGACAGTAGGTATATGGTGCTGTAAGGTCTACCATGGGTAGGAGACAGTAGGTATATGGTGCTGTAAGGTCTACCTTACTGTAGGTAGAGCCACATTATTTTTCCTAACCAAGTCATGGGACATTGGATTGGCTGTACATTAAAGTATAGCTGGGTCTTCAAACCACATGTAGAGTTGCTGTTATCCTCCCGCCCTCGTCATGTTTTCCTGACAGGAATAATGCTTAGCTGCTTAGCTTAATTGTCCCCCTGCGATGAAATCGGGAAGGGAATTGTAAATATGTCTCTGTTCGTTCATATGTTCGTCACACACGATGTGTCAGACAGCAATGGTCCAATTTTGACTAACCTTGGGTGAATGATGCGTCTTGCCATAAAGTTCTGGCATTTACAAAATTACACAGATTGGCCCAAGGCGGGAGCTATAGTAATTAACTGAAGTACTGAAATGTGTTAGTCACACGTGACATCTAATTTGGCCCAAGGGGGGCGGCATCATTCGTAGGGGACGGCATGTTTACTGTTGCCTTGTTTATGCTGCAGGACAGTTCACCTGCAGGACAGACATAGCAAGATATCATTTTTAGTTGTTCATTCCACTGTATGTGTGGGAGGATTTCATGGTTGTTACTGAACTCTCCCAGTCTTTAGCTGTGTGGTTAAAGATAAATGCTCCTGAGTCACTAATCCTTCATAAGTGGATTTTTCTCAAATGTAAGCATATCCACAGGCACTAACCCACATTATTCACAGTGTGTGTGTGTGTGTGTGTGTGTGTGTGTGTGTGTGTAGGCCCGTGTCATGGCCACCATTGGGGTAACACGTGGCCTAGGGGATCATGACCTGAGGGTGTACAACTCCAACATCTACATCTAGCCCTTTTCTCTCCTGCTGCCCAGAAGTGAATGAGAGATGGCATGCTGTTTGTGTCTAGGACCATTTTATCGCCCACCGTCTGCAAGATCAAGACTTGTCTCGGAGCATCCTAGTGTGTTCCAAATCTTGGCCGACATCTAATGACCTAAGTTTACTTTATTTTGGCTCATCAATCTATGTATTGTCCAGTATTTTATTTATTATCCTGAAAAGCAAAGATATCTGATCCAAATGAATTGATAGATGGGAAGCCTCTATGATTTATCCTATTATTACAGCTGTGTTTAACTCTCGACCTGCACTCCTTCCCTCCCGTTTCTCCTCCAGGTGATAGTGTACGACATGTCTCCGTCTGCGGTTCACACCCGTCTGCGGTTAACACCCCGTCTGCGGTTCACACCCGTCTGCGGTTCACACCCGTCTGCGGTTCACACCCGTCTGCGGTTCACACCCGTCTGCGGTTCACACCCGTCTGCGGTTCACACCCGTCTGCGGTTCACACCCCGTCTGCGGTTCACACCCGTCTGCGGTTCACACCCGTCTGCGGTTCACACCCGTCTGCGGTTCACACCCCTTCTGCGGTTCACACCCCTTCTGCGGTTCACACCCTTCTGCGGTTCACACCCGTCTGCGGTTCACACCCGTCTGCGGTTCACACCCGTCTGCGGTTCACACCCGTCTGCGGTTCACACCTGTCTGTTGTCAGCTAATGAGTCCCTAAAAACGGACAGGTGCTGCCCCAGACGAGTAGTAAAGGAAACACGCAAAGCTAGGACAAAACGTTGCTGCATTGCATTTGTAAGATAAATATGAATATCCTTGCAATGTACTTCACTTTTGAGAGGCATTGAACTATGCACTGATTCAGAGATGTCTGAAGGACTACATGGATGCCAGGCAAGAACAGAGCCAATGAATGGCTCTGAATGAATGGCCAATTCAATGAAACATATGCCACAGCTATAGGCCTATAGAGGCCAGCTAAAACCTGAAAATGAGTACTGAGTCATATCTGGACTAGGTCAACATAAGAATGGATGGGCCACATTCAGAAACTAACCAAGCACAGAGACACACATAACAACATGCTTGGTAGGCAGAACTATGAGTGCTTCAATAAATAGCTTGACGTAAATATGGCAATGCCTTATTTATAAACTATAATCTAATAAACTATTGCGGTAGTGCGAAACGATACCAGGACATGTGGTCATATAGGTAAGAACCATGTGTGAAGTTCAGCAGTAGCATAACTATGTAAGCACAGTCAACATTGTATGAATAACACTCACTACTCAAACTACGACTAGGCCGTCTCTACTACTTGCGTTACCGAATGCCCATTTCCCTTCTTATTTTGTAAACTCACCTGACGCCCAAGGTGGCGGTGCCAGGAAGACAGACCTGAGGCAGAAAATGGCTGGTTGCCTTGTCATGGAAGGATGTGATTCATACTATTACAGTTGCTACCAATTAAAACGGTGTAGATGTCACTGTCACAAGGGGTTGGTGGCACCTTAATTGAGGAGGACTGGCTCGTGTTAATAGGTGGAATGGTATAAACACACATGGTTTCCAGGTGTTTGATGCCATTGGCTTCGTTCCAGACATTATGAGCCCTCCTCCTCTCAGCAGCCTCCACTGGTAAATATTGAATAATCAGGTAGCCTTGAAAAAAAACAGCTGAATATTGGTTAGTAAAGGAGGAGTATTTAAATGATATCTCCACTAGAGGCCAGTATCTAGCCTGTACAAATGACTATGGTACTTTTGAAATGGCAATACCTTTTTGACAAACACCTTCACATAACACATATTTGGGGTGCATTGCAAATTCAATTCATGAACATAAAAAAATACTAATTTCAAATAAATTGCACTTTTCGATGTTTTGACCCCAACTCTTCTCATCCAGATACACGCTGGCTGCCCAGGACCTGTTGATGCGGTCGCGAGGGGTCCTGAAAGAGAGGGGCTGGCGGTTACCCAATGAGAGGCTGGGTTCAGGAGACGACATCACTTGTTATGTGATCCCCTTGGCGGGACCGGCGGGGCCTGTGGGACCGGAGGGGCCCGAGACAGAGACATGACAGGCCCTGTCCCACCACCCCGCCAGGAGAGGACTAGTTCCCTAGGACCGACCAGTGTCACTCCATTCCCCCTACCCTAGTCTGGGGGAGGTGGAAAGAAAACACCTCTCTTGTAGGGAAGCCTCAGGTTGGAGAGCCGGTGCTAACACATGTTGACCGGCCCATTCCCCTGGCTTCTACAACAACACACTCACCCACCGGGTTCTCCTTATTCTTTATTTGATCGCTACTTAACGGCTGATCATTTCATCAGGGTTGGTTTGGCCATCATCTTATAGCAGTGCTTGGTTTGCCCTTCTGAGTAAAATCTCCTTATTAGCTTATGACCACCACATGTGATTTATGTCATGCTAAATTGGTCAAATAATCACATTTATGGATTGTGTAGAGCACAGTATGACAGGTGGAGGTAGATGGCCATGCATATTGTTTAACGCAGATAGCGTGACTCTGGTAGCAGTTGAGGGACTAGCCTCAAGTAGGAATGACGCCACTTCTCAGAAGGCATTGGAGCTCTGTGAGAAAATCTCTATATAAGCCCCATGTCAAAGGTCGGGAGATGCGTCTGAAACATGGATGGGGATGAGGAAGACGCAGAGAATGAAGAGGGGAAAGTCTGTGACCCGTCCCGTGCCAGTGTTTCAATGTCCAATGTCAAAGCAGCAGTGAATGATTATGAAGATGTGAAACCTGAAGCACTTTAAGACAATCTGTTTGTTTAGTGGTTATGAATTCAATGGCTTTTCTTAAATTATGTCTGTTTAGAGATCTCTTTTTGTTTCTTATTGTTAGTGTTGTCACCAAGAAAGTAGATTGGATTTTTTTTGTTTCAGAAATGACTAAAGTTGGAATAAGATGTTCATGACATTAGTCTGTTGTAATGTAATTCCATCCAACTCAAATATCAAAGGGTCTTTTGGCATATAGGCGCAATGTCGTTTTGAATTTGAATGAAACAAAGCTTTCGTTCCTCTCAAAGTGATCCTATTTAATGTATCCGTTTGAGTATTTTTATCCCAGATTTAAAAGATCCACACTTTTATGCTCCAATTAAATCTGGATGAGGAATCTTCTACTTTATTTTCTGGAGTGACAACTTGTAGTAGAGAATGTGTTTGCCGGTATGTGATCCATTTCACTTGACTGCCTTACTAACACTCGAGGGACATTGTGAGCCAGGGCCTGTATGTTAATATGTTAACTCATTCAGATCAAATACTTCATTTCACTCATGTTAAAAGTTTAGAAGAAAAATGTATGCCCTCAAATGTCTTACTTCTCTCTGTAGCCACTAGGTACGTTATCCAGAGCTTTTGAGAACTTTGGTTAAAAACGGTATCATACATTATTGCTTTATTTATAATAAAGAGATAGAGAATAATGTATCCTTTAATACCAAAATAAGAAGTACACTATGTTCCTTACCCATTTCCCCATATCCTTTGAACATACTCCCAGTAATTCTGAACCGTATGTTGAACTAATAAGTTGGTAAATTATGGAATTATGCCTAATGCAGTTAGATAATGTCCATTCAGTCCAGGAATGAACCCTGTTAATCTTTCAGAAATGTGTGCAATCCATTACAATTATACAGAGATCTCTGGCCTCTAAATCTGGAAAGAAAACCATTTTGACTTATTAAATACATGACTAGGTGACTAGTTTATGTTCATTTTGATGGGTTGCTAATTATAATCATTACTTAGATGTTTAATCCAGATGACAAAAGGAAGGAATATTTTGTAGTACTGTAACTATGGGCTATGGAAAATTAAATGACTACCCTAAATACAAATCCTGCAACACAGTAAGCCACATATATAATATATTTTATAGGGCAGTAATAGTTGTTAAAGGATGCTGTTAAATAAGAACTGTTTAGGTTACCATTTTATCCACACCCTACTAGTGTATCAAATCAAATCAAATTATTTATATAGACCTTTTTACATCAGCAGATGTCACAAAGTGCTTATAGAGAAACCCAGTTTAAAACCCCAAACAGCAAGCAATGCCGTTGTAGAATCACGGTAGCTAGGAACTCCCTAGAAAGGAAGTGTACTTCCTTGGCTTGATGACGTGCAGTCTTTGGAATCAGTGAGGTCCCCTCCATTTCCACGGTAAAAAAATGACATCAGAGTCCATTTTGCATGGCCCGGTGCCCCGGGTGAGCGGAGGCAGCACATTTTAGTCCATTTCATTGGCCCTTATGTGAAATATCCACCCACCCAGGGCACAGTAAAATGCTAAACGAACTCCACCATTGACATTATTTTTGACCGTGGAAATTGAGGGGACCTCACCGATTCCAACGGCTGCACCTCGTCTGGCCTGTTTCTTAGAACCCTCTATGTAGGCTAGTAATTCAGTGGTTCTCAAACCTCTCCTCACTGGAAAAACCTTGGATCATTGTTACTCTAACTTCCGCGACGCATATAAGGCCCTGCCCCACCCTCCTTTCGGAAAAGCTGACCACGACTCCATTTTGTTGATCCCTGCCTACAGACAGAAACTAAAACAAGAGGCTCCCACGCTGAGGTCTGTCCAACGCTGGTCCGACCCAGCTGACTCCACACTCCAAGACTGCTTCCATCACGTGGACTGGGATATGTTCCGTATTGTGTCAGATAACAATATTGACGAATACGCTGATTCGGTGTGCGAGTTCATTAGAACGTGCGTTGAAGATGTCGTTCCCATAGCAATGATTAAATCATTCCCTAACCAGAAACCGTGGATTGATGGCAGCATTCACGTGAAACTGAAAGCGCGAACCACTGCTTTTAATCAGGGCAAGGTGACTGGTAACATGACCGAATACAAACAGTGCAGCTATTCCCTCCGCAAGGCTATCAAACAAGCTAAGCGTCAGTACAGAGACAAAGTAGAATCTCAATTCAACGGCTCAGACACAAGAGGCATGTGGCAGGGTCTACAGTCAATCACGGACTACAAGAAGAAATCCAGCCCAGTCACGGACCAGGATGTCTTGCTCCCAGGCAGACTAAATAACTTTTTTGCCCGCTTTGAGGACCATACAGTGCCACTGACACGGCCTGCAACGAAAACATGCGGACTCTCCTTCACTGCAGCCGAGGTGAGTAAGACATTTAAACTTGTTAACCCTCGCAAGGCTGCAGGCCCAGACGGCATCCCAAGCCACGCCCTCAGAGCATGCGCAGACCAGCTGGCCGGTGTGTTTACGGACATATTCAATCAATCCCTATACCAGTCTGCTGTTCCCACATGCTTCAAGAGGGCCACCATTGTTCCTGTTCCCAAGAAAGCTAAGGTAACTGAGCTAAATGACTACCGCCCCGTAGCACACACTTCCGTCATCATGAAGTGCTTTGAGAGACTCGTCAAGGACCATATCACCTCCACCCTACCTGACACCCTAGACCCACTCCAATTTGCTTACCGCCCAAATAGGTCCACAGATGATGCAATCTCAACCACACTGCACACTGCCCTAACCCATCTGGACAAGAGGAATACCTATGTGAGAATGCTGTTCATCGACTACAGCTCGGCATTCAACACCATAGTACCCTCCAAGCTCGTCATAAAGCTTGAGACCCTGGGTCTCGACCCCGCCCTGTGCAACTGGGTACTGGACTTCCTGACGGGTCGCCCCCAGGTGGTGAGGGTAGGCAACAACATCTCCACCCTGCTGATCCTCAACACTGGGGCCCCACAAGGGTGCATTCTGAGCCCTCTCCTGTACTCCCTGTTCACCCACGACTGCGTAGCCACGCACGCCTCCAACTCAATCATCAAGTTTGTGGACGACACAACAGTGGTAGGCTTGATCACCAACAACGACGAGACGGCCAACAGGGAGGAGGTGAGGGCCCTCGGAGTGTGGTGTCAGGAAAATAACCTCACACTCAAAGTCAACAAAACTAAGGAGATGATATGGACTTCAGGAAACAGCAGAGGGAACACCCCCCTATCCACATCGATGGAACAGTAGTGGAGAGGGTAGCAAGTTTTAAGTTACTCGGCATACACATCACAGACAAACTGAATTGGTCCACTCACACAGACAGCATCGTGATGAAGGCGCAGCAGCGCCTCTTCAACCTCAGGAGGCTGAAGAAATTTGGCTTGTCACCAAAAGCACTCACAAACTTCTACAGATGCACAATCGAGAGCATCTTGGCGGGCTGTATCACCGCCTGTTACGGCAACTGCTCCGCCCACAACCGTAAGGCTCTCCAGAGGGTAGTGTGGTCTGCACAATGCATCACCGGGGGCAAACTACCTGCCCTCCAGGACACCTACACCACCCGATGTTACAGGAAGGCCATAAAGATCATCAAGGTCATCAAACACCCGAGCCACTGCCTGTTCACCCCGCTATCATCCAGAAGGCGAGGTCAGTACAGGTGCAGCAAAGCTAGGACCGAGAGACTGAAAAACAGCTTCTATCTCAAGGCCATCAGACTGTTAAACAGCCACCACTAACATTGAGTGGCTGCTGCCAACACACCAACACTGACACTGACTAAACTCCAGCCACTTTAATAATGGGAATTGATGGGAAATGATGTAAATATATCACTAGCCACTTTAAACAATGCTACCTTATATAATGTTACTTACCCTACATTATTCGTCTCATATGCATACGTATATATTGTACTCTATATCATCGACTGCATCCTTATGTAATACATGAGACACTAACTATGCCACTTTGTTTACATACTCATCTCATATGTATATACTGTACTCGATACCATCTACTGTATCTTGCCTATGCTGCTCGGTACCATCACTCATTTATATATCCTTATGTACATATTCTTTATCCCCTTACACTGTGTATAAGACAGTAGTTTTGGAGTTGTTAGATTACTTGTTGGTTATTACTGCATTGT
Organism: Oncorhynchus gorbuscha; assembly: GCF_021184085.1. Taxonomy (NCBI): domain Eukaryota; kingdom Metazoa; phylum Chordata; class Actinopteri; order Salmoniformes; family Salmonidae; genus Oncorhynchus; species Oncorhynchus gorbuscha. The sequence continues at coordinate 67,869,118 of NC_060190.1, read as the reverse complement.
CGGAACTAGAAGCACAAGCATTTCGCTACGCTCGCATTAACATCTGCTAACCATGTGTATGTGACAAATACAATTTGATTTGATTTGACCCCTAGACATTTCACAGTTTTGTTGTAGCTCTGAACTAGCTCACCTGATTCACCTTTTCAAGGCCTTGATGATTAGTTGACAAGTTTAATCAGATGTGCTCTCTCTGGAATAGATCAAATATCTGGAACGGCTGGGGGTCCCTGAGGAGAGGTTTAAGAAACAATGGACTAATTTGCCGAATACTGCAGAAAGGATGGCACGATTCAGAGGGAATGAAGACAAGACAGGAGTCAAATCTGAACAGTAACCAGAAAAGGTTAATTATGTTTAAATATCTTCAAGTGTTACAGTTTCTGGTGTGGACTAGGATTGTCCATTTGGTAATAAGTGAATAGGTTACTTTGTGTCGGGTGGAAAAGTAGGTGGTGGCTCGTGACCATAGCAGGGGCATCCGTTTGGTATGGCAGGGTAGCTGAAGCCCAGAAATGTTCAAGTCTAATCATTCCAATCCCGGCTGTTGGCTGTTTAGTTTATTGGTTGGCTTGCTTTAGTACAATCGTTAAGAGCGCAGATGGCAGCCTGCGCACCTTTCTCAGAACAGATACAGTTCTTTGCTGGTCAGCTGTTTAGGCAATGCAGAGATTACTTTAGATTCTCAATTGCTTAGACAATTCCTGGAACAATTCACAATTTTCTCAACTCTTCACACAATTTTAAAAACTCACACCCAATGGTACAAACATCTAACATCTGGGTCCCAATTCAAACTTTGCCCTCAGACACACACAAGCTGTCAAACGCACAGACTACATGACTGTTACACACTGGAGGGATTCATTCAAAACACTACCAAAATGTTTAGAATAGGTTTTTAGAGAAATCATTTGGAACTTTGTAAAATCACAGCACTGATAACCCTTTCAGGACCACCCTGATAACTTTAAAACCGTACCGTAATAAATACTTCTTACATTAGTGGATAAGGAAATACTACTGGATATGCTGTTTTGAAATGTTACACTGACAAAACCTGTAAGGAAGAGTCCATGCACAGTAAAATACCCAATTTCCAAAAGCTTTATTTCCAAATGCAGCAAATGTACAGGTTAATCAGCATCAGCGTTCTCATCATCTCGTCTCAGGACATAATCTCATCAACGTCACACATTATATTTACTCTTGCCAGGCAGCGTGGGGAAAAAATGCCCTTGTGTGCCTTAGATAACCCTGGATAGACTCCACAGACACATCACCACAGGCCTCCATCATTGCCTCCAGGAGGTTTTGCTGTGCGTAGGGGTTTCGGGCATATACTCTCCACCACCATGCTGAGAAAAATGCCTCAATCGGATTCAGAAATGGGGAATATGCTGGCAAAAAAAGACCCTGGGTTGGTCATTGAACCAGGCGCGAACCTGAGCAACCCGATGGAAACTCATGTTATAACAAATGACAGCATATTGGGCTTGCTCTGGTTGCCATGACTCCCCTTCCTGTTGAAGAATGTTATTGTGCAGCTGATCTGGAAATTGAAGGAGTATTTCCGTGTTGCATGGACCCACTTTGACATGGCGGTGGAGGACGCCATGATTGCTGATGGCTGGACATAGGGTGACATTACCTCCCCTCTGGCCAGGAACTTGTATGGTGACCAATGATTTTGCTCCCACTTTTGCACCTTTTTGTTAGGTTGAATCATGCCTCGTCGATGAAGATGTATTCCTGTGGTTCAGCCATGGCATCCAGCTCAAGATTCTCTACAGAAGTAAAAACACATGTTACTGTATGTTAGTGGAATTTCTAAATTCCAATATGTTTTATAGCCAAAATCAAATTCGCACTCTCTCTAGTTCATTAATGAGGTGTAAGTTCATTAATTATGCATGAAGTAGATCGAGACCAGTCTTAAAAGCCAGGTAACAGCGTTTATTGCTAGAGAGTACTAAACACATACACGTATTTCCACAGGTTATAAACTGAAAATGACGTCAGCGTTTTCTAAACGTTCTATCTATTTCACAAGTAGAGGGGCCCTCTAGCTCTCGAGCCTTCGCGTTATCAGCACGAAGTCAAGGTCAGTCAGTATAAATCAACATTCTAGACAGTCTGGAGATGGGCTGTTCCTGCCACCTGGAGATTGTACAAATGAATGAACTAAGGAACAGACCTTCATTGTTACTAAACTCCTGACTACATTATATACAATTGGGAATGGAAGCAAGAGAGAAAATTCATATGTACAGTACATTATAGCATTTGGACTAGTCAGTTCTGATTGGAATGTATACATAATTAGTCATTTCAATCATAATTTCCTCTAACACTGTACTACAAATACACTACTGTACTGGAATGAAATATTGTGTACTGCAGTTACTATACAGTACTGTATTGATATGCTGGAGAGATGGGCCACAATCTACATACTGTAAAAAATCTGTACAATATAGCAATTACCTGCACATATTGGAATCGTCGCTCCTTAACTCTGAATTCCTTTCAAAAGGCACACGGTACAGCTGCTTTGTCCTTATGTGGTTCTTCTGAACGATCCGGTCAGTGGTGGAAATGCTGATGCTGTCAATTCCTTGGAAGACTACCTGGTCTTAACTATTTGGGTTTGAATTTCCCTTGAACGGATGGAATTATTGTCAATCACCATATTCACAAGGGCAGTTGTTGATGTCCCACTTTCTCGTCCTCTCTGTTGTCTTGCAACTTCGGAATTGTTAGATCCATTGGACACGCCTCTAAGCCCTATTTATTGATGCTGCAGTTCTGATTGGTGTGTTAACAGTTTTGAGGCTTAGTGTTTGCACCTGGAGAAATGTGTGCTCTTTGAGTTTAGGTTGTGATAACTTGAGTTAATTATATTGAGAGCATGTGTTTGCTGAATGAATATATAGTGCAATGAATTATTTATTTGGCCACTTGTGTTTAGTTTTGCAGAAAAAGTTTTGAATATTGAAACATGTTTTAAACAGGTTGTTTACGGTTATGGGAAATGTGTGTGTGTTTTGGGGAATGATGTAAGGGTATGAGTTTTTGTGCTACAGGAACCAGTTTGTGTTTATGCAATCAAGAAAATCTGGAAACTTGATGTCAGCATTTGAATTTGGCCTTGTAGCCAGCCATTTTATTTAACTCGGTAAGTCAGTTAAGAACAAATTCTTATTTACAATGACAGCCTACACCGCCTAACCCTAACAACACCGGGCCAATGACAGGTTTGTAGTGACGCCTCTGGCACTGAGATGCATAGCCTTGGACCGGTTACTTTCACATTGATATTGGCGGCATAGATTCCACAGTAAATTAAATATAACTTGCCAGCATTAACTATATAATTTCTCATGCCTACAGTATACAGACATGGGAATCATAAGAAAAAGTTTAGAAAGCAAATGGCTAATGTCAAAAAAAGACAAAGAAAACACTAATCTGTCTCTAGATTCTCTGTCTCTAGATTCTCAACTGCTAAATTGTGTGGACAGTAGACTATTTTATTGGCACCAGCAGAGAACATTTGAGTAATTTAGCAGAGCGATTTACAGTCAGTGCATTCATCTTAAGATAGCTAGGTGGGGCAACTACATATCGCGGTCATAGTAAGTACATTTTTCCTCAATGAAGTAGCTATCAGCAAAGTCAGAGCTAGTAAAGGGACGCAGTATTCAGGTGCGAGTGTTAGATCACACAAGGCTTTTTTTTGGGGGGGGTTGTTTAAGATATTCTTTGAACAGGTAGGGTTTCAGGTGTTTTCAGAAAATGGGCAGGGACGCCAACATTGGGGTGCCAGAACAAAGAAGTGCTTGTACTTGGTTGAGTGGGAGCATCCCTCCCTTACGGGTGAGAGAGCCAAGAGGTGACAGAACGGAGTGCTTGGGTTGGGGTGTAGGGTTTGAGCATAGTCTAAAGGTAGGGAGGAGCCGTTCCTCTTGCTGCTCAGTAAGCAAGCACTATGGTCTTATAGTCTTGAAGCCTTACAAGTGAAGCCAGGGTTTCCCCAAACGTGGTCCTCGGGAGCCTAAGGGGTACACATGTTGGTTGTCATAGCACTACTACACAGTTGATTCAAATAATCAACTCATCAAGCCTAGTTAGTTTGAATCAGCTGAGTAGTGTTAGGGCAAACAAAAAGGTGCACCCCTTTGCGGCCTGCGAAAGATCGTTCTGAGAGAGCTATTGAGAGTTGGTCAGAGACCGCACGCTCAAGTGTTTTGGAAAGAAAAGATAGAAGGGATACCGGTCTGTCGTTTTTGACGTAATTTCCTAGGGTTAGAGGCAGAAGTTTGACATTTAGAGTGATAGAAAGTGGCTTTAGCAGCGGAGACAGAGGAAGAGGAGAGAGTGAAAGGATTATAGGTCCTCCGGAAGTTTTCCTCCATTTTCGCTTAGCTGCCCACAGCCCAATTCCATAAGATTGCAATGAGCCACAAAGCAGGAGGGAGGGCTGCGTTGGCCTGGAGGAAAGGGAACAGTGAGAGGCAGAGAGAGAGAGTCAGAAACAGAGAGAGACAGAGAGACAGAGAGTCAGAGAGAATTGTGACTGCGCACAACCATCTGGGTAGGGTGACAGAAAAGAAAAACAAAGTGGTGATCAGAGACTTGGAGTTGGGTTGCAGTGAGATTAGTAGACAAACAGCCTCTAGTAAAGATGTGAAGCGTATTGCCGGCCTTGTGAGTGGGAGGGGGCTGGGAAAGTGTGAAGTCAAAGGAGACAAGGAGGTGATAGAGTTGGAAAGAAAGGAATTGAAGGCAGACGTCGGGAGGTTGAAGTCGTAAGTACGAAGAGTGGTGAGCCATCGTCGGGAAATTAGTTTATCAAGGTGTTAAGCTCTTTGAGGAACTCTAAGGGCACTTGGTGGGTGAGATGACAATGTGAAGCTTGGGTGGACAAGTGACAGCATGGAATTCAAATGAGGAGATGGACAGGTGAGAGAGGGAGAAAAGAGAAAATCTCCACTTAGGAGAAATGAGTAACCCTATGCCACCACCGCAACGACCAGATGCTCTTGAACTATGAGAGAAAACGTAGTCCGTTGAAGAGAGAGCAGCTGGAGTAGCACTGTTCTGAGGTGAACCATGTCTCCATCGGGGCGAAAACATCAGGGGACTGAAAGGCAGCATAGGCTGAGAACTCACCATTCTGGACCACAGAACGGCAGTTCCAAACATTGCAAAGACCAGGAATTCCACATGTTGTGCAGCGCAGGGCAGGGTACACTAAATTAAAAGGGTTGCAGCCAAAGTATAGGGAGCGTCTGTAAAGCATACAGGGAGAGGAGCGAACAGGTTTAGAAAACCTGCATAGTAGCCAAAGCTACAGAAGAGCAAAATTAGATCTGAAAATAACTAGGTAAGATACTTAAGTGAGAGAGTGGCCTTCTTCTCTTTCCTTCCTTCAATACCTCCGCAGAACAACTCGGTAGAAACATCTTTGTTTGGCGATGGTCTTAGTTTTGCAATGAGACTGACACGACCACCGCTGAGAAAGTACTAATACTAGTTGCTAATTGCATTGCAGAAATGAAGGGCACACATTCCGGTACTACTTTCTGATTGCCTAGGAGAGGTGAAATCAGTCACGCTCCAATACAGCCACTGATTACCTAAACAACAGTCACAAATTTCCCCTTAATATAACGTTCGTCGTCTTCCTCTGATGAGGAGTAAGAGAAGTCGGACCAATTTTCAGCGTGGTAAGTGTCCATTTTAATAAGACAAACTGAACAATACAAAAATGCAAAATAACCAAGTGAAACAAACGAAGCGGTCCCGTGTGGTAACAAACACTAACACGGAAAATATTCACCCACAACTCAAAAGTGAAACCAGGCTACCTAAATATGGTTCTCAATCAGGAACAATGATAAACAGCTGCCTCTGATTGAGAACCATACCAGGACAAACACAGAAATCCCAAAACGGCATGAAAGATAATCTATATATTTTTAATGTGCCTCGACAAAGCAACAAAGTTCACAGAATCACAAAATCAAGTGCTGAGTCAGCGTGATTCCACAAAATGTTATGACACTCCATGCCACTGTGTGAGTGTGTGTGTATTTCATGGCGTCAGAACGTGACAGAACCCCCCCCCCCTCTCCCCAAAGGTGCGGACTCCAGCCGCAAAACCTAAACCTATAGGGTGGGTCTGGGTGGGTGTCTGTCCTCGGTGGCGGCTCTGGCGCGGGACGTGGACCCCACCATAGTCCTTCTCCACCTCTTTACCCACCTCCGTGGCTTCTTTAACGCGGCGACCCTTGCCACCGACCTCGGGCTGGGGACCCAAGCCACGGGTCCTGAATGGACGGGAGACTCCGGCAGCTCAGGACAGATGGGAGACTCCGGCAGCTCAGGACAGACGGGAGACTCCGGCAGCTCAGGACAGACGGGAGACTCCGGCAGCTCAGGACAGACGGGAGACTCCGGCAGCTCAGGACAGATGGGAGACTGGCAGCTTAGGACAGACGGGAGACTCCGGCAGCTCAGGACAGACGGGAGACTCCGGCAGCTCAGGACAGACGGGAGACTCCGGCAGCTCAGGACAGACGGGAGACTGGCAGCTCAGGACAGACTGGAGCACCTCGAGGAAGGAGACGGAGAGACAGCCTGGTGCGGGGGGCTGCCACCGTGAAGGCGCACTGGAACTCTTGAGCACCGAGCCTGCCCAACTTTACCTGGTTGAATGCTCCCCGTAGCCAGGCCAGTGCGGCGAGGTGGAATAGCCCGCACTGGGCTGTGCTGGCGAAATGGGGACACCATGCGTAAGGCTGGTGCCATGTACCCAGGCCCGAGGAGACGCACTGGAGAACAGATGCGCTGAGCTGGCTTCATGGCACCTGGCTCGATGCCCACTCTCGCCCGGCCGATACAAGGCGCTGCTATGTATCACACCGGGCTATGCCTGCGCACCGGGGACACCGTGCGCTGCAGTGTTCGTGTCGCCAACGCCATTCTCCTGTAACCCTCCTCGCACTGCTCCAGAGAATCCCAGGCGGGCTCCAGCACTCTCCCTGGGTTGACCCACCACCTTTCTATTTCGTCCCAAGTTGTCACATAGTCCAGATCTCGCTGCTGCCAGTTACAACGCTGCTTGGTCCTTTGGTGGTGGGTGATTCTGTAACGTTCGTCATCTCCCTCTGATGAGGTGTAAGAGAGGTCAGACCAATTTGCAGCGTGGTAAGTGTCCATTTTAATAAGACAAACTGAACACTACAAAAATACAAAATAACAAAGTGACACAAATGAAACAGTCCCGTGTGGTAACTAACACGGAAAATATTCACCCACAACTCAAAAGTGAAACCAGGCTATCTAAATATGGTTCTCAATCAGGGACAACGATAAACAGCTGCCTCTGATTGAGAACCATACCAGGCCAAACACAGAAATCCCAAAACATAGAAAAAGGAACATAGACAACCCACCCAACTCACGCCCTGACCATACTAAAACAAAGACATAATAAAAGAACTAAGGTCAGAACGTGACACTTAATCCTAATTGATGTGCCAACAATGAGCTGTCAGCAGTTCACACACCAAGTATGCTACTGGGAAGACAGCACTTCAAGTATATGGCCCTAGCTAGCAAAAAGACAGTACTAGACAAATGCAGATAAAGACAAAAATGATATTTATCACTCCTGGAGATATCAGGAGTCCTCTAGCTATAGAATGAAGCATCAGCCAAATCCCTGGTGAGAGCCTGCATATTCCCTCTTTCTCAAAGATCAGTACCACTGGAATGGGTTTTTTGGGGTCAATCATTTCCGACCTCCAGGCTAGATGGACGTCATATTGTACATTAGTCTGCAGATTAGATGATAGATGCATGCAGTCCTTTATTATTAAGCTGCAATTTTGTGGTGAAAAAATAGAAACTCAAGCACCACTTATGGATGTCGGTATTTGAGGTCGGCCTTACTGTGACTTGATAGCTGTATTATGTATCTATTTCATGTTGCACTGTTTGCACTTTTCCTCAAGTAAATGAGTGCATTTATGATGAAGTTGAGCAGTGTTTGACATTGAATATGTCATTTCACAGACCTCTGAACTTTATACTGCATTGATAATTAATGTCTGGGGTCATTTTTGCTTGTTTTTGCTGTTCTCCAACTAGCATTTTAGTAAAAATGCAGTAAATGAGCTTCAACTTCCAAAGAATTCCTTGGAGGGGAATTTTTACCTATCCTAGATTTAGCTGAACTGACACCACTGGACCAAAGTTAGTCAATCGACAAGTTTAGCCTACGTTTGTTCTTTTCTTTATGTATAATCTATTCCAGGTTATTCTAGGGCTACTCAGTCATTTGTATTACCTGTCAGTACCATTTCAATGTAATGATCGGGGAGGTGACTGTGGAGCTATAGTAATTAACTGAAATGTCTTAGTCACACGCAATATCTTAATTGGCCCAAGGGGGACGCTCTATCATTCATGGGGTACAACATGTTTTCTGTTGCCTTAGTTTTTCCATACTGCACTGACAAGTCGTATAACGATTGATGTTCATTTGAAAGTTTTTCAATAGGCCTAGCTATTTTTTTTCAGCGGTCAATTTGCAGGCCTTGTCAAGCTTCTTTGGCTTATGAATTGAATTATGTAGCCTAAACTCAAGCGAGGGGCACTGTTTCAGCCTGATCCTGGAAGAAAATATGACAAAGGGATTTCCAAATAATAAGTGTCAGAAAACGAAACAGTAATTTGCTGGTGGTCTAAAAAGCCTACTAGCCTAGTCATTTGTGAACAGACATTGTTCAACTTTAAATTGAATAGCTAAAACAAATCCCAAACTTTAAAACAAAAATCGGTCATGGCGAAGGGCTAAGTGCTGTTCTGTGATTTGGAAAGGAATGTAGGCGGTGTGCCAGTGCCCCTTCCTGAAGAGCGCAGGGCCCCTTCCTGAAGAGCGCTGTAATGGAAAGCTTGCAGAGCCGACCTGTCAGCCATCCGGCCCTGTTAGGGCTGCTTTGCCTGAGTTGTTGAGTAAAAGTGACATTGAGTCATGAAGTGTCTGGTCTCCGCAACACAAGCTCTAAAGAAAACACCATACCTCGCCATAACTTCAGCAACAGAGATATGGCATGTCTGTACGTTTTAATTATGGTGTGTGATGCCGTCTGTAGATTATGGAGTTGCCGTTTATTTTGCCGTTTGCCGTTTATAGGGAGCGTTTATTTTTGCTGTTTATTTTTGACATATGTTAGCTGTCAGTCAAACGGAAACTAACCTTGATAGTTAAGTTTAAGTATTAATTCAGAAACAAAAATAACAAAACAAGTGCCTATCACTGGGATTGAACCTGCGATCCACAGTCAATTTGACCCCAACCACAATGCCCTAGCTCATCACAAGCCTACTAGATAGTAATTGGTGCTTGCATTGCCCATAGTGGAAGGTAGGAAATTGCCATGAAAATAAAATGACAATAACAACATTCTAAATATCCCATTATCCACTTGAGTTTAGTCTGGGTCTCCCATGATGAGATATCAGCCTTCTACATCTCCACATGAGGGATTGCCAATGGCACACCTTTCAGGGTCACCATGTCAGACAACACACTTTTTATCTTGTCTGTTTCACGATCCCTGAGCCTAATGCTAAACATTAGCATTTCACTATCCCTGAGCCTAATGCTAAACATTTTCAATGGTAAAGCAGAGTGTACGTCATCTGTTGTAGCCTACTATTTCATCAATTGGATTTCTGTTATTCTCACCAATTTCGTGATATCCAAATAGGTAACTACAGTCTTGACCCATCGCTGTAACACCTGTACGGACTCGGGAGAGGCAAGCGTCCCCTGAAACATGACCCTGCCACTGCTTCTTGACACATTGGCCGCTTAATCCGGAAGTCAGCAACACTAATGTGTAGGAGGAAACACCGTGCATGCGCCCGTCCCGCCACAAGGAGTCGCTAGAGCGCCATGGGACAAGGATATCCTGACCGGCAAAACCCTCCTCTAAACTAGACGACGCTGGGCCAATTGTGCGCCGTCTCCCGATCGCGGCAGGCTGCGACACATCCTTCTGTAGTGACGCCTCAAGCACTACGATGCAGTGCCTTAGACCACTGTGCCACTCAGGAGGCCCTATTTGGATTTCTAATGGCCGCACACACTGACAAATCCACTGTTTGTTTTCTCTTTTTGGACATGGCACAGAGTGCATTCCTCTTAAAAGTATCAAATATGTCCTTCATTGCTCTAATAAACATTGATTATTGAAAGGGAAGTACATTATAAAGGACAGGAAGGTTTCTGTCTTTGGATTTCTAGAAGTGGGTGATTGGATTCTTACATCCAAGGTTCCAGTAAGGGAAATAGGCTTAAACGTTATTCACATAGAGGAGAAAGGACATCATTTATATTGTGATATTGTGTAAGATCCATACACTGACCGAGAATGAAACTATGCAGCATTTCCAGTCCACACACAGAATTATGCTAATTTAACATGGTGCCAGGATTCATCTCTGTAACCTGTGTCGGTGTGTGTGGCCATCAGGCCCATGGGAAGAAATACCATTTACACTGAGAAACTGTTCTATAAAATGAAACAGCCTAATCTATGGCAGCCATGGGAACTATAGGCAGGCCTGGTTCCACGAGGGGCCCCCTCAGTTTTTTTATGTTCCTACATAAGCAAAAAAGTAAAAATTGTTGAGTGACAGGTTGGCGCAAAATCTGTATTTGTGCTGTGCCAGCACAAAGGACAGAGCGCGCCGTGGTGTGTGTAGAAGGGCTCTGTCCATTGTGCTTATTGTGAAGTTGAAACGTCTAGGAGCAACAACGGCTCAGCCGTGAAGTGGTAGATCACACAAGCTCACAGAACAGGATGGCCGAGTGGTTGCAACACTCACTACCGAGTTCCAAACTGCCTTTGGAAGCAGCATCAGCACAATAACTGTTCGTCAGGAGCTTCTTGAAATGGGTTTCTATGGCCGGGCAATTTTACACAGGCCTAAGATCACCATGCGCAATGTCAAGCATCTGCCGGAGTGATGTAAAGCTCTCCGCTATTGGATTCTGGAGCAGTGGAAATGCGTTTTCTGGAGTGATGAATCACACTTCACCATCTGGCAGTCTGACGGACGAATTTGGGTTTGGCGGATGCCAGGAGAACACAGGAGGCTGTTTTTCATGGTTCGTGCTAGGCCCCTTAGTTCCAGTGAAGGGAAATCTTAATTCTACAGCATACAATGAAATTCTAGACGATTCAGTACTTCCAACTTTGTGGCAAAAGTTTGGAGAAGGCCCTTTCGTGTTTTAGCATGACAATGCCCCCGTGCACAAAGCAGGTCCATACAGAAATGGTTTGTTGAGATCGGTGTGGAATAGCTTAACTGGCTTGCACAGAGCCCTGACCTTAACCCCATTGAACACCTTTGGGATGAATTGGAACAACGACTGTGAGCCAGGCCTAATCGCCCAACATCAGTGCCCGAACTCAATAATGTTTTTGTGGCAGAATGGAAGCAAGTCCCCGCAGCAATGTTCCAACATCTAGTGGAAAGCCTTCCCAGAAGAGTGGAGGCTGTTGTAGCAACACCCTCTCACCCCCCTTAAGATTTAGATGCACTATTGTAAAGTGACTGTTCCACTGATGTCATAAGGTGAATGCACCAATTTGTAAGTCGCTCTGGATAAGAGCGTCTGCTAAATGACTTAAATGTAAATGTGTAAATGTAAACAAAGGGGGGTCCAACTCCATATTAATGACCACAAATTTGGAATGAGATGTTCGACAAGCAGTGTTTACATACTTTTGGCCATGTAATATATATTAGTGGAGGTATACAAATCCCTTTATATCTAGCTGGATATGTCTCAATGCTATGCTAGGTCAATTAAAAACATGCCTGCCGTCCCACTGGATACAAATCATTTTGTATTGTTGTTTTTAAATATATTTAAGGTTACACACATACTTGTCCCTTGGAGCCACCTGTATTATTGTGCTCTAATGTGAATAGAAAACAACTCGGCTATGTTTTCCTAGAACAGTCTTAAATTCTGTTGAGGACTCTATTCTTATTAGATTGCTATATAAGATTGTTAATCAAATGTCAGTCTCTTCATCAATGTAGTGGTGCTAGTGATGTGTATTTAACCAACTGATGGCTCCAGAGGATATGGTTTCGAGAGGGAAGTTGAAGCATGGGTGTAGGTCTCTCTCTCTCTCTCTCTCTCTCTCTCTCTCTCTCTCTCTCTCTCTCTCTCTCTCTCTCTCTCTCTCACACAACCAGTATTTTAACAACAGGAGTATAAGGGAGGTTTGCATTGTGTATGTTAGGCCAGTCACATTACGTTAAAGGTCCTGAAAGCACACACATCCCTGGATTGCTCCTCTTTTCAGTTGGTTGCATCCATTGACTGGAACGAGCTGCAACAAACACTCAAACTGGACAGTTTTATCTCAATCTCTTCATTCAAAGACTCAATCATGGACACTCTTACTGACAGTTGTGGCTGCTTTGTGTGATGCATTGTTGTCTATACCTTCTTGCTCTCTGTGCTGTTGTCTGTGCCCAATAATGTTTGAACCATGTTTTGTGCTGCTACCATGTTGTATTGCTACCATGCTGTGTTTTCATGTGTTGCTGCCTTGCTGTTGTTGAATTATATTTCTCTTTATGTTGTGTTGTCTCGTCGGGATGTGTGTTTTGTCATATATGTATTTATTTATATATACATTGGAGAGAACAGGTATTTGATGTACTGCCGATTATGCAGGTTTTCCTACTTACAAAGCATGTAGAGGTCTGTAATTTTTATCATAGGTACACTTCAACTGTGAGAGACTGAATATAAAACAAAACTCCAGAAAATCACATTGTATGATTTTTAAGTAATTAATTTGCATTTTACAGGAACTGGTTTATAAATTCTGTTTGTTCTGTCTCTGTTCGGTCTGAATAGAAATTGGTAGCCTAAATATATATATATTTCTTGAAGATGTGAGACATTTGCTGGCTACCAAGAAATTCTCCCACAGAATTTAGTCAAAACTATGTGCTCTGCACCTTAAGTTAACTGCAACGTGTGTATGGGAGTTGGAAATGTTGTGACATTCAGACACGATTGCTTGTTTTCTGTCATTTTATATTTCACTGCTGAGAACAATAACATACATCGAGGGGCATTGAGGTCACTGGTCAACCTGGGCTGTGGTTTAGGGAAGTGTTTGTCATTTGACTTGATTTTCATAACGTAACACCACTGGAGCTTTAACATGCCAGAGACATTCTGGGGCTGGAATATACTGTATCCTCATGTGTTTGTCTTTAGCTCCTAAACCACCTCTTTCTATGAAACCTTTGACTTGTGTTCTCCCTGGCTCCAACATAGCACAACAACTCCAATGTGCATGATCTGTGTTTTCTGTACTGCTTGTTCTGGATTAGACGTTTCACTTGCATGGACATGACAATTGAAGTTGACTCTTTTGTATCTTATGATGTTGACCCTTCGTCTAACAGTAGCCTGATAAGCTTTCCTCGGTACTGATTCTTTACAGCATCCCTTTTTCTCCTGACGGGCATCTTTCGTCCAACCTGTCTATCACAGCCAGTCCAACCAAGTGGGGCTCAACTTTCTAAATGTCTCATATTAGAAATGTCACATGACGTGTTTTAAGTGTTGCGTGCGACCTGTTGTGTGATGCTAGCGATAACCAGTGTTCCACAATGCCAACGGAAGCATATCGGACGGTTTGATTGGTATTTTGAGTCGTTTTGATCTAATTGGCTGTCATGTAACAGGGCTGAACAGAGCCCTCTGCTGGCCACGCATCCATGTTAACAGAGATTCTACTGTGGTAGGAAAATGACTTCATGTTCAAGCAGACAGAATCTGGGCTGTGTTACTAGCGCCCAGTATCGCCCAGTACTGTGAAGCTCAGAGGAAATATGAGTTTGCTCCTTCAGGAGTATGTTTGTCTACTCAACATAGAACATATTAATAAAATGTGTGATTTAGTTACCATATTACATTTTTGTATGGGTGTATGTGTAAACGGTGTTGCCATGATAAGGACACCAAGGATAGAAACGTTTAAGATGTCAGACCTTTACACCAACCTAAATTCCAAGGAATTCTGGGACATCTATCTCAGTGCTTCCCAACTCCAGTCCTCTAGTACCCCCAACAGAACAAATGTTTTGTCGTCCCAGACAAACTCACATGATTCAACTCATTGAGGGCTTGATGATTAGTTGACATGTTGAATCAGGTGTGCTCGTCTGGGGTTACAGCAACAAATGTATGCTGTTGGGGGTACTGGAGTTGGGAAACACTGAGCTAGATGAAAGCATTTGTAAGACTGTAAAAGTCCAACATAATACTAACAGCACAACATAATGTTAAAACCAACCCGCACCCACAAAGCAGAAGGCAAACCACATATCACCAAGAGAAGCATGTATTCTGCTGTTTTGTGTAAGCTAAAGATAACACTGCTATTAAACTAAGAATGGCTTTATCATGTCAGTATCTCCATGGTCTCTACAGGACACTATGGCTCGACTACGGAAACAGCTTCTATCTGCTCAGTGTCTAACTCTCCTCTTTCTGGAAGTATTTCAATTGATTATACAGATTTATATGAAAGAACATTGTAATAATGCTTTGTAAAAGGAAAGTGTTGTAGTGAATGTTTGTTTGTGTTCACTTTAAATCAATGTTAATAAATTATTTTTGAGAAACAATTATACACAGCCTTCCACAGCCTCAGTTTTTCCATTTTACACAGACTATTTTACACATGTATTGCTTGTTTTCCAGTTTTCAGCCACTAATTCAGTTCGGGACATAGTAGTGCGACTTGAACACGCATGGTTACAGATTCCTGAGAGATGGATAGCATCTATTGTGGATAAAGGACTAAAACATGATGTAATGACGTTAGACCAGGTGACACTGATCCAGTAGTCATCATACTACTGCATCTAAAATGTAGTGATTCAATTGTCAGCATACTAAAAATACAGTGGAGGTTTAAAAAGACATCGACAAAAACAGAAAATATCAAATGTATTGTGAATATAAAAGAGTTGATAACTCTCTTTAAATGTAAATGTAAATGTAAATATGCTCTGAGGAGCGCTTTGAATTATATGCTTGTTTTTATTGGTCACTTGTCAGTGGGACATTTCAGATTACCAAACGGTTAACTGGTCAGGCTGAAAATTTCATCCACTTTCTACTGAGCAAGGGTTTTAGTCACCCATCAAGGCAACTTTCAACCCATCCCAAAATGTTTGAAAGTGCAGTTCTTGCCTATTTATTTAATTGCAATACTTTTTGGTATAAAGTTTATATTTTGGTATAAAGTTTAGAAAGGTAGAAAAATCTGTATTTTGAACGTCAGTTTGAGAAGTACCTCCAGTATGATCTTAGTAGTACCTGTACAGCGTTGCTGGTGTCGAGAGGGTTTACAGCCCAGTCCTCCACTCTGGATAGACCTGCTGCTGGAGGTCCCTCTTCTCTGTTGGACCTGAGCCAGACTCCACCAGGATTTTAAGAGAAGCCAGTGTACCCCAGTGTACACTGGTTAGTGTTCTGAGACTGTTCACTATCCTCCACACACAGTGTGAACAGTCTCGGAACACTAACCAGTAGGTGTACAGTGTGTTGTTAGTGAGGAAGCTGAGGTTAAAGTCTTGGTCTATCTTGAAGTAGACACCAGTGGCGGCTGCTGAGGGGAGAACGGCTCATAATAATGTCCGGAACGGGGCCAGTGGAATGGCATCAAACACCTGAAAACCATGTTTGTTGCATTTGATACCATTCCAACTATGCCACTCCAGTCATTAAGGTGCCACCAAGCTCCTGTGGTGGACACCATGATCTTCCTATCCCATCCCTGGAACAACATGGTTAAGAAACAACAATCATCAACACTCAAGGCCTTGCCTGAACAAGGGCCCCGTACACACTCAGATTTGAAGACGGGACTCACCTTGAGCTCCTTGCTGTCCTTCCATTGATTCAACTGTTTGACAGACTTTGGAGCATTCTGGATTTTCTCAACCTGTTCAAAACAGCAGATGAACGTAGGTAAAACTCTTCCTTCACATAAGATATTTAGTGATGGGTGCTTTAACTCTCCTGTACGGACCGATGATGTTGATGTCTTTAAGGGAGAGTCTGCCCTTGGTCTCCATCAACTTGGTGAGGTAGACCACCAGGACCTTCTTCAACGTGTTGGAGGTGGGGGACGGACTGTTGGCCTCTCTCTCATTCTTCCCCATCACTTCATAGATTATCCCTATACAGAAGCACCACCGAAATGCATCCCATACTGAAGACTTTTCCACCCCCCACACAATCACAACTTAACCCATGATTACATGACATCCTGCAACAGGGGCACTCATATTTGACATAGCATTTTATTTTGAAATATTCATGAAAAAATCTCAGGAGAAAAGGGTGTCGAAACAGACCTGTAGCTGCATGTTTTAGACAGAGGAAGATGTCTTGTTAAATATGCTGCTGCTAATGAGGATTCAGGAATAGCTCTGTGGACGGACGGACAGACAGACAGACAGACCGTGAGCTGCCTGGAGAGAAGAGTCCCACAGACAGACAGACAGAGAGCTGCCTGGGGAGAAGAGTCCCACAGACAGACAGAGAGCTGCATGGGGAGAAGAGTCCCGCAGGCAGGCAGGCAGGCAGGCAGGCAGGCCTTCAAACATATTGGATCAGTGACAGATTTTTGGTTGTTTTGTCTCTCTACTCCAGCACTTTGGATTTGATACAATACATGACTATGAGGTTAAAGTGCAGACTGTCAGCCTTCATTTGAGGGTATTTTCATCCATATCGGGTCAACCGTTTAGAATCTACAGCCCTTTTCTGCATAGTCGCCCACATTTTAGAGGACCAAAGGTTTTGGGACAGATTGACTTATACAGTATGTGTATTAAAGTAGTAAATGTTAAGTACAGTATTTTTGGTCCCATATTCACAGCACGTAATGACTACATCCAGCTTGTGACTCTTCATATTTGTTGGATGCGTTTACAGTTTGTTTAGGTTGTGTTTCAGATTATTTTGTGCCCAATAGAAATGAATGGTAAATATTGTATTGTGTCATTTTGTACATAAGAATATGATCTGTTTCTAAACACTTGTACATTAACGTGGATGCTACCATGATTACGGATAATGCTGAATGAATGGTGAATAATGATGAGTGACAAAGTTACAGACTGTTACAGGTTTTGGTTTTTCCTTTCAGGTTTTGAGGTTGGACTTCAGCACGTATAGCTTGTTAGCATGTAGGGCTCACCGATTGGCGTCACCTCGTTAGTCAGTATGTGTTACACCTGTGCTGGGTGCCATTTCATTAGTGGGAAGGTATTAAGAAGCCTTTTGAACCTAGACTTGTGTCATGACGTGGCCCTTTCTGGGTATAGATCATGGCATCCCCCGCTCTCTCTTGTACACCCTGGTTCTGTTATCTCAGGTCATAAATTCCTGGAGGAGACTCTCTTCCCCTGGCCATGGAGAAAGAGAGACACATCGAGAGAACAAATGAAACCTCAGTTTAAAATAAGCAGTCTAAGGCACTGTGTCTCAGTGCTTGAGGAGTCACTACAGACACTCTGGTTCGAATGCAGGCTGTATCACAACTGGCCGTGATTGGGAGTCCCCTAGGGTGGCGCACAATTGGCCCAGTGTCATCCAGGTTTGGCCGGTGCAGGCCGTCATTGTAAATAAGAATTTGTTCTTAACTGGCTTGCCTAGCTAAATAAAGGTTTGAAAAAAGTCCCGTTACTTGAAAGCTGCAGCTCTACCCTTAAGCTCAGTGTAGATGTTGCCTGTAATCCATGGCTTCTGGTTGGGGTATGTACGTACAGCCACTGTGGGGACGACATCATCAATGCCCTTATTGATGAAGAAAGTGATGTGGTGTACTCCTATATGCCATCGGACGTATCCCACAACATATTCCAGTCTGTGCTAGCAAAACAGTCCTGCAGCTTAGCATCTGCTTCATCTGACCAGTTTTTATTGACTGAGTCACTGGTGCTTCTTGCTTTAGTTTTTGCTTGTAAGCAGGAATCAGGAGGATAGAATTATGATCAGATTTACCAAATGGAGGGCGAGGGAGAGCTTTGTACACATCTCTGTGTGTGGAGTAAAGGTGGTCTATAGTTTTTTTCCCTCTGGTTGCACATTTAACATGGTGGTAGAAATGAGGTAAAACGGATTTAAGTTTCCCTGCGTTAAAGTCCCTGGCCACTTGGAGCGCCGCCTCTGGATGAGCGTTTTCCTGTTTGCTTATGGCCGTATACAGCTCAATGAGTGAGGTCTTAGTGCCAGCATCAGTTTGTGGTGGTAAATAGACAGCTACGAAGAATATAGATGAAAACTTTCTTGGTAAATAGTGTGGTCTACAGCTTATCATGACATAATCTACCTCAGGCGAACAAAACCTTGAGACTTCCTTAGATATCGTGCACTAGCTGTTGTTTCCAATTATACATACACCGTCACCCCTTGTCTTACCAGAGGCTGCTGTTCTATCCTGCCTATAGAGTGTATAACATAGACCGTCACCCCGTGTCTTACCAGAGGCTGCTGTTCTATCCTGCAGATAGTGTATAACCCGCCAGCTGTATGTTATTCATGTCGTCGTTCAGCCACGACTCGGTGAAACATAAGATATTGCAGTTAATGTCCCGTAGGTAGGATATACATGCTTGTAGTTTGTCCTATTTTATTATCCAATGATTGTACGTTGGCTAATAGGACTGATGGTAAAGGCAGATTACCCACTCGCAGCGGGATCCTTACAAGGCAACCCGACCTTTGTCCTCGATATCTCCATCTCTTTCTCCTGTGAATGACGTGGATGAAGACCTTGTTGGGTGTCTGGAGTAAATCCCTCTCATCCGACTCATTAAAGAAGATATCTATGTACAGAAGCTCTTGTTGGTCATGAGAGATGGTAGCAGCAACGTTATGTACAAAAGTTACAAACAATGTGAAGAAAAAACAAATGCACAGTTGTTTAGGAGCCCACAAAACGGCAGCCATCCCCTCCGGCGCCTAATAGTGAGTGAAATTTTTGGTTTTCTTGCTGGGGAGCGTAACACAGAGTCAATTACAACCAATTGATTACAGCAACACCCCCAGAAAATGGAGGAGGCAGCGGGAGTAGGTCAGGAATTGGTCTTTCTGCCCAATATAAAGAATCAAAACAGGCAGAGGAAAATGGCAGAAATAGGACAGTATACCAGTTCCTTTTGAGGGCCAGGATGTGGACTGCTGTGCTATACAGATTGCAAAATAGCTGAGAAGAAAATAAATACACTGATTCCATGGCACAGGATGTATGAGTTGATATTTCAACCGACGCAAGATTCAACACTTCGTACAGCTCCTGCTCAACCCAGTCAAAGCTCTCCCTTCCGTGATCTAATACTTGCACTTAACTCTTTCCACCTACTAGCTTGGAGGATAAATGTAGTTAATATGACTGAGATGTGTGGTTGTCCAACCTAGAGATCTTAAGGTGAACGCACTAATTGTAAATCGCCCTAGATAAGTGCGTCTGCTGAATGAGAAACATTTATGTAAAATAAATATGCTCAAACTTTATGTTCACATTAATTTAATGATGATCCCATCAACTACAGCAGTGGAACTGTGTGTAGAAAATGCTCATAATATCAAGGCACAAGGTGAGGCCCAAATGCAAACACAGGAGGCAGATGGTTGGTCTTACAATGTCTATTCATCCAGAGGAAGGGAAGAGAATTGTTGTGGATGGGCAAAAAGGTCAATCAGATCAAAGTCCAGGGGGTACAGAGTGGCAGACAGGCTCATGGTCAAGGCAGGCAGAATGGTCAGGCAGGCAGGTACAAAGTCCAGAAACAGGCAAGGGTCAAAACCAGGAGGACTAGAAAAAGGAGAAGGCAAAAAGCAGGAGAACATGAAAACCGCAGGTTGACATGGAAACATACAGGATGAACTGGCACAGTGAGACAGGAAACACAGGGATAAATACACTGGGGAAAACAAGCGACACCTGGAGCGTGTGGAGACAATAACGAGGACAGGTGAAACTGATCAGGGTGTGACACATAATGCAAATCACTTGTCTGATCTAAAACATGGAGTTTTAAGTTCTGTGCTTAGTTTTCTAAGATAACGGATTGTGTTGTCCGTCACCTCTTGTCCTGTGAATTGTTATTTAGTCATATTTCATGTTGAAAACCTCAAATGAAAAATGTTACCATCTAAAATGGGCCGTAAATGCTTTCACTAAAGCAGCACAACAGCATGTGAAGATAAGATTTATCATGCCGGTATAATGAAGGTAAGGTCATACCAAAGCGTTCAGTGAAAGGGACTGAAAGCAGAGAATAATTGTGTTTTTGTCCATCAACACGGTTTTACACATTCGACACAAAATGTGCAGACAATGCAGATGAAATTTACAGACACAAAACATCAAGAGGCGCATTTTAAGGTGCGCTCCATTAAAGTGATATACAATAATCTGTTTCTTTATTCAAATGTCCCTTTTACTTTTTGCTGTGCTAGCCAGCATTTACACACAAATACACATTTGGCACCAAATCAGATTATTTGCCAATCAGCATATTTCTACATACTGGTAAGTAAAACGCTTTATGGTTAACGGTTAATGATGACAATAGTTACAGCATAGTATTTGGTGCAACTTCTTTATTCCTTTGAATTATACATGTTCTTACATATTGTATAAAAAAATATAGCAAAAAGCTAAAGGAAGGCATGTGGGCGGTAAGGAGGAATATAGGTATATTATATATTAAGTTGGCCGAATCACTGATAGTGGATACTGATTGTGCTCTGCTTGTTCAGGCCTGATTAAACCTTTGTACAAGTACATCTCTTTCCAACAGGAAAGCTTGCAGGGAACAGAGCTGATACTCAGAACCTTTTTAAGGGAGTGTACTAAATGTAGTCACTTAGGAGTATACACCTCACTTGGAGGAGACCTTGGGTTACAGATATATAGGTCTTGGCTAATCTAAAATATAGGTCATAATTCAATCCAATGACCTATGCACAGCGATAGGCTTTTAAAGGCAATTTCCCAGACATCACGCAGCGGATGGCAGCAGAGTCAGAAATCGCCTTTAAAGGCGATCCACAATGCACCGGGTCGTTTATCTGCATTTGTTTGAATCCCGGCCATAGTGGGTTACAAAATGGGCTTAAACGGATGACTACCTGTGGCCCCAAGACACAAAGTCAACCAAATGAGGGGTATGAGGATATGACTGATTTTTGAAGCATCGGTGTGTGAGAGCGAGGTTGACCCATGTAATCCAAACTTTCAGTGTCACTAAAGGCATTTTGTTCAAATGAAAAATTAGCAAATGAGCGAGAGCTAAACAATCCAAAATGTCCTCTTAAAATGAAGCCATCCCTCCTAATGCGCCTGAAGAAAGCATACCAACTCCATACACCAAATCAAACCGTGGCATTCTTTAACAAACACAGAATAGAGTAGCATTTTTTCCCCCTTTGATGCCTCTTTTCCCCCTACCCTCTCTGTCTTTGCAGTAACACAGTAACAATGGCTGACACATTGTCCTCTAAGCATTCTGCATCTCCTTGCCAATCTTGTAGCTGAGGATCTTGTTCCAGTCAATCTTGGTGCGGGTGACAGGAAGCTGCCGGCGCAAGGCTTTGAATGTGGTGTCAGACATGGTCTGGTAGTTCTCACTGATGGCCGTCTGGAAACAACGAAAACAAATGTTTAGACTCTTGCCCCCCTCATTGAGGGAAAAAAATACATTCAACTGATTTATTCCAATTATGATAATATTACTGTGAGGAAACATGTTGCATACCTGGTATTCATTTTCTGCATCCTCAATGATTTTCACAAACTCCTTTGCAGTCTGAGTCTCACTCTGCCAAAACAAGACAATGAATGCTTTTGACAATTGAATTGCCTGTAAACTTGACATATTGAAGACCATCCTCTATCATATAAAGGACATTTCACTTGTTATTTTACATCATCCTACTTCTCTTGCACTAATGAACAGCACTAGGGTTGCAAAATTCCTGGAACATTCAATACATTTGAGGATTCCCAGAATCAGGAGGAAATAAGCAGG